>NW_007251092.1:939-101755 GCF_000164805.1 Carlito syrichta
AGACACCTCTTATCAACAAGGGTGCCTGAACGAAGCATATTTGTATACCTAACCCTTAGCTATACCCCACAATATCATAATAAAAAATATTGATTATAAAAAAAGGAAAGAAATATAATCTAGAATAGAATGTTTTTTGAAAAAGTCAATAGCTATCATGAACAATGCTGTGATAAACATACATGTGCAGGTATATTTTTTATAAAGTGATTTGAGTTCTTCTGGGTATATTCCCAGTAGGGGGATTGCAGGATAATACTGAAGGTCTATTTTTAGAACTTTTAGGAATTGCCACACTGTTTTCCACAGAAGCTGTCCTAGTTTACACTCCTACCAACCGTGTAGAAGTGTTCCCGTTTTGCCACATCTTCTCCAGCATCTGTTATTTTTGAGTTATTGATGATGGTCATTCTGACTGGAGTTAGGTGGTATATCAGTGTAGTTTTAATTCACATTTCTTTGATAACTAGTAAGGCTAAACATGGAACCAACCATGCTGTACATTAAAAGAGGACTGGATAAAAAAATGTGGTACACATGCACAATGGAATATTATGCAGCCATAAAGAAGAACAGAATCATGAACTTCACAGCAACCCGGATGGGATACTTTAATACTGAGTGATCTTTCAGAAACAAAGAACTGAGTATTACATGTTCTCACTCATAAATGGAACTTGAATAATTATCCTAATGCTATAAGAAAAGTATTGACTAGCAGGAGACTGCAGGGGTGGGTTGGGGAGGGCGGAAGGGTGGGATTGGCAGTAGTGAAAATCTGCCTGGGTAAGGGGGGCGGCACACCTTATCAACAAGAATAAACGCACAATGAATATTTCTATACCTAATCTTGAATTGTACCCCACAATTTTAAAATAAAAAATTTAAAAGTTAAAAGAAAGTCTATGGTAATAAAAATTTAATTTATTTTATAATAAATTAGTTAATGAAATCTTATTAATATTCTATTACACATTGACAATGACAATTAATAGCTTTGATAGAACATTTTTGAGACTGTCTTATGCAAAATCCATAATCAGTTATGTAATATATGATTATTGCTTATGTGTCTTTTTTAAAGAAGCAAATTATTCTTGTAATATATAAAATGTATTTTATATTTACAAGTATCAGTTTCATCTTGTAATCAAATATTAAATCCAAAGGAACATCTTTATATTGCCTTCTGTGTTCTTTGTGTATAATTTGATGAGGATAATGACTTAGTTTAACCAGGTATCCTTAAATTTCTACAAGCACACATATATTTATTATTTTTCTTCTTGAGGTTGCTTGTCTAAATGCAGTAATTGCATTAGTTTTCCTTCTTTTTATTAATGAATCAATGCACTTTAACATTAATGCCTTTTCATTTAGTACATTTGTTAAAAGCTCTTTTATTAGGTGATTACTTTGTCCAGAATTAACTTATTTAAAATGCAAACATGATTCAGTCTTTCACAGCACAAGCAGATGAGATGACAGCTAATCGATGATTGACTTTGTCCTTAAGTTGCTCAATTGTCAAGGATAAAGCATATCAATCAGTAAGAACTAATGCACCATCAGTTATAATTACCTCAGCAAAATAGTCGCAAGTGTCCCATCAGTTTCCAAATATTAAAGATAAGTAACAATTAGCATAATTGAGTGTTCAATTTCATTGTCCTATATTTTACTTTAATTAATATAAAGAAATATTGAGTTAATCCTACCTCTCAGACCCATCCATTTATTTTCACGTAAGCATTTCCATGTCCTTGACTTAGTAGTCAAAAGATTTTTAGCTTTAATTATATCCATAGATTAAAAAAACATACAACAATCTAATTCATCATATGATGTGAATTAGAATGGTCATGAAAATTGGAATTAGATAACACTGTCATTTGTTCCTTGTATGACCCTCAACAAGTTACTTCCGACTCTAAACCTGTTTTCCATTTCTACTAAGACTATTTAATAATTCAAGGAAAGTTTAGGACTATGAATGCAAACATACATGTGGAAGTATCTAAAACTGACATTACTCAGAGGAAAAAAATAAGTATTTGAGTGAATAAATACTTTAACAAGATTAATATTTTTCCAGCGCTTTGGGAAGCTGAGGTGAGTGGATTGCCTGAGCCCTTGGGTTCGAGACCCGCCCGGCCAATTTGGCAAGACTTCATCTCTACAATAAATCAAAAAATTAGCCGGGCGTGGTAGTGCGTGCCTGTAGTTCCAGCCACGTTGAAGGCTGAGGCGGAAGGATTGCCGAGCCCAGTAGGTCAAGGCTGCGGTGGCCGGGAGCGGCCACTGAACTCGTCTGGGTGACAGAGTGAGACTCCAACTCAAAAAATAAAAAGATTAATATTTTAAATATAATTCTTGAAAGAAAAAGTGTTACATAGTTCAGTTTAATCTATCCTTTCCCTGAGTATTAACCTATATGATCATGTTTCAAAGTAGAGAATCAGAAACAAAGCAAGGTAAAAACTGTTCATTTTATACCGCACACTTGACATAAACAGACACATCCACGTGTATCCACACAAACAGGGAAGATGAAGCTGTCAATAAATCAAGGAATGGTTGAACAGTTTTCCTCTGGAAGGTAAATCAAAACCTTCACAAATGCTATTAATATTATGACCTTAAACTTGTGCTACTTTATAAACTTCAAATGCTCTGGATTTTTATATTGCTGTTGTTGTTTTTTGAAAACAGACTTTATAAAAAATTCTAATTAAAATATTTCTTTTTGCAAAAGTCACAGGTTTAGCACATAAATTCCACATGAATACACACTTTTTTGTGTGTATGACTTCTTGAAGTAACTCATTGAGCAATCTATAACTTTGAAATGTTTAATTCATCATGTCAAAGTGCCAGGCACTCTGTCCCCCATGGGCCTGTAGTTCAAGGATGTGAGGATATGAGGTTTTGAGTATCAAGAGCCCAATGATTACAGAAACACCCAGGCTCTCTCCATCTTTGCTTCTAGACAAAAAACCACATATGGTTCCTGTCACAAGGAAGTTTTTAGCAATCACTGAAGCCTTTCAAATGGAATTCTGATAACCTTGAGCATAGGCAATCTGGCAACGTCAGTACTTGTTCAAAAAGATCTTTGACTAATTTTGAAGTGACTGAATACATGGTAACCTAAGGCAAATTTTCATGCATGGATCAATCAATGAGGTGATAGTTAAATATTAATAAAAGGAAATGATTTAGAAGTTACTACAAAAGATTGAGAATGTACATCTCCTCTGATACAGATAAAACTAAGTATTATATTATGGGGGGAATGAAAGAACTGATTTGTGTTCTGTCACATCACTCAGATGCGCCTATGTTTGTTTCTTTTCTGCTGTTCATTGCAAAGCAATTTGCACAAATGTTCTTTGTTAATAGTGATAGAACAAAGTCTGGAGTTTGCATCATAATCAAGATAATCTTAAAGTAAGAGTAGTAGGAATTTCCAGAATTTCCTTCCTTCCTCCCTTCCTTCCTTCTGACTATTGCTTTAGTTGTTAACTCCATAGAATCTAAGGTTCATGAACTAAGACCAGAAGTCAGTATGCATCGTAGACACTTAAAAACAAACAGAAACCAACAATAATCAGTTTTCTGCTGCCCAAATTTGCTAATATCACACTATATAAATTTTCAAGACATGTTTACAACAAATGTTTAAATAATTTAAATACATATCTTTTCTGCCTCTTTTTTTACACTTAACATGCTTGTAGAATTTCCTCTAGTTTTGATTCTCCCATTATTATAAAAGCCCACATCACATAATATACAGTAGTGGAGTTTTTTAGGAGACCATGAATGGAGGTTCTGGAATAGAGTTTTGCATTCTATTATAATATTTATTGTAAATGTCCCACTTTAATGTAGATGGTTAGAGTCATTATGTATAGACATAGACCATTATAATTGAATAATTCCCCAGAGGATGTGTGCCCCCAAATCAAGGCACCAAAGCATATAGCTTAGATAATTTATGTGTCTGCTCTATTTCTAGGCATTATTTGAATAAAACTATATTCAAATGTAGTATGCTTAACATCTCAAATGATAATAAGAATTCCAGTGTTTATTTATACTCTCAAAATAAAAATAAAATAAATGAGCTTGTCTTTGGAAGAAAACTTATTATAACCAAAACTTGCCAATGAAGGAGACTAAGAAACTATTCAAAGAAGGAAATGAAGGAACAGAGAACAGAGAATTAACCATAAACAAAATTATCCAATGAAGAAAAGCAAAAAGCTATCCAAAGAAGGAACAAAGAACAAAGAACAAGCTGCCAAATGGCTTCATATCTTTTTTAAAGAAATGATTCTAATGGATCACACCAGTTTAACAATTATATTTTAAAGATTTGATTCCTAACAAATTTGCGGAACAGGAAAAGAGTTTGCAGAACCATTGTCCCTTTACAAAACAGGAGTTGGCAATAAAAGCACAGAGGGCAACATTCCTGGACCACATTCAACAATAGTTTGCTTTCATGGAAACAAAGACAACAGTGTAGAATGTTACTGGACCAGTAGGTATAGTTTCATTAAGCGAGCTTAGAGACTGTTCATTCCCTTGCATGCTGACACAGATGAGGCACTATGTCCAGAAAAATCAAACTGTAAGATAGAACGTGTTATCATTTTTTTGCAGTGAACACAACTTAATAAAGTCAGCAGCTATACTACACACATCTTGGCTAAACACATTTCAAGATTGGTGAATCTAGAAAAGCTTTGCAGAATCTTCTGTTTTGCCAGTATTGAAGATTCATTCTTGCAATATATTACAAACCACTTCAATCTAAACACTAGATGCATTTTCTAGCATGCACTGAGATTATTCTCATGTAATTTTTTTAAAAAATGAATTGATAATTTAGAGCTTATGAATGCACACAAGTGACATCTCTTGTTCGGGTAAAGAAATAGAATATGCAGCTATAAGTAAAATAATAAATCTTTACAGAAAATATATTCTTAGATGAAATTACATTTTAAATAAGCCACAAATTTTTGAGGTATCCATCCAGTTTATAAATGCTTTATTTAAATATCAAATAATAAATTAGAATAGTTTTCTTCCTATATACAAATTAGCAAATAATCATGGGAAAAGATTTAGAGAAATTACCTAATTAAGTCGACCACTATTTATAAACTGACAATAAATCTATTTTACAATACATATTTGCTAGTCAAAATACATATTTGTATTATACCTTAATAATTCCGACTCATTCTAATACAACAAATCAAATTGTAGATAAATAATTTTACCCAGGTTACAAGAACTCTTAAATTTTTATAAGAATCATTGTAAATATCTTAAAAACAATTAATAATTGTGCAAAAATATTCATAAAATGAAATTTACCATTTTAACCAATTTTAAGTATAAGATCAGTAATGTGGAGTAGTATCTGAGTGCAGTCTTTGAAATGCAATTTTCTGAACATTAGTGATGCTGAGTATCTTTTAGTGTGCTTGCTAGCCATTTGAATATCTTCTTTACAGATATGTTTGTTCAAATCCATTGCCTGCTTTATAAATTAGGCTATTTATTTTCTGTTGCTGATTTATAGGAATTCTTTATATATTGCATATGTTAACCTCTTATCAAATATATGATTTCCAAATATTTTAACATTCCATAGATTGCATTTTCACTGTGTTATTTTGTCCCTAGATGTACAAAATTGTTAAAATTTTGATGCACTAAAAATTTATCTATTTTTAATTTTTGCCTGTGTTTTTGGTGGCATATACAGGAAATTATTGTCAAATTCAGTGTCAAGAATTTTTCTCCCTATTTTTCCTTCTAAGGGCTTTGTAGTGTCAGCTCTTATGTTTAGGTGTTCCAATTATTTTGTGCTAATTTTTATATGTGTTATATGGTAAGGGCTTCATTTCATTTCTCAACATGTGGATATCCAGTCTTCCCAGAACTATTTCTTGAAAAGACAGCTCTTTTCTCTTTGAGTGATATTGGCTTCCTTGTCAAAAATTATGTGGTCACATATCTGAGGGATTATTGATGAGATCTTTATTCTATTCCTTTGATGTGTATGTCTGTCCTTTCACCAGTACTGTACTGTTTTGATTAGTGTAGCTTTGTATTAAGTTTTAAAATTAGAAAATGTGAAACCTCCAACTTTGCTTTTTTTTTCAAGATATTTGAGATATTTGAGGTCCTTTGAGATTCTATATAACTTTTAGAATATATCTTTTTTCTTCTGCAAAAAATTCCATTGAAATTTTGATAGTGATTGCATTAAATCTGCAGATCACCTGTGAGTTGTATCAACATCTTAACACTATTGAGTCTTCCAATTATTGAGCATGAAATGTCTTTCCATTTACTTCTGTCTTTAATTTCTTACAACAATATTTTGTAGATTTTAGTGTGCAAGTATTTTGCCTCCTTGGAGAAGAAGTATTTTATTATTTTTGATATTATTATAAAGAAAATTTTTTTAAAAGTTTCCTTTTTGATTGTTCATTGCTACTATATGAGAACACTGCTGATTGGAGGTGTTAACTTAGCGTATAGCAACTTTACTAAATTGATTTATTATTGTAATAAATTTTTGTGAAATCTTTAGAGTTTAGGAAGGTTTTTTATTTTTTTGCGTTGGAGTCTCACTCCATTGCCCAGGCTGGGGTGCAGTGGCATGCTCATAGCCAGCCCAGAGTCGACCCGCTGGGCTGAGGCGATCCTACTGCCTCAGTCTTCTGAGTAGCTGGAATTACAGGCGCTGGCTACTACACCTGGCTAAATTTTTTATTTATTGTAGAGATGATTTCTTGCCAAGTTTCCCAGTCTGTTCTCAAATGCATGGGCTTAGGCAATCCCCTCACCTCAGCCTCCCAAAGTGCTGGGAATAGGCTTGAGCCACCGTGCCCAGCCAAGGGAGTTGTTTTTTTTAAAAAATTTGAAATTTTTTGATGAAGTTTTGTATGTCATTGTATAAATGACAATTTTTATGGTCACTACTTTTTCTTTTCAAACTTTCCTATAACTAGCATTTTTGTATGTGCCTATGCCTTTGAAGGATAAAAATTGCTGGTATCATGAGACTATTTTTCTACATTTGATTGTTAATGTCACATCTTTATTTCAATTTTTCTTTTCAGTTAGAAAATTATAGATAAGCTCTAAAAAAAAAAAAAAACAAAAAAAACTACCACAAATCCCTACAGTACTTTAAGTTACATAACCTAAATATAAAGTATCTCTTTCCTGTTTCCCAATGCTTTCACACACTTACACGTGTTTTCATTTTGGTTATAAAGAAACATTGCTATTAATATATTTCTTAAGTTTTCATATGGTCCTAATTCTTTATGTTAGCTGCATAATGGTCTATTGAATGAAAACACCCCAATTTATTAAATAATGATACACTTGGATTTTTTTTATTGTTTACAAGTTTTTATTCATCAAAGGAAACATTGTCATGAGTATTCTTGTATATATACTTTTATGTACACTTCTATTCACTTGTATGAGATAGACTTCTGCCAGGATATCAGTATTCTGTAATTGAAATAATTGAAGAAAGGAAAATGATTATTCTCCCCTTTGATAGTTGTACTATTAATGTCACTTTAGATCCTATATTACATGGAAAAAGTATTTACCTAATCCTCAGGTAAATGTCCACATTTCTTTTTGGGAGAGGAATAAAGTTTCATTTTATATGATGAAGTTTCAGATTTTTACTTATGAGAACTTGATTTCCCTTTCAATGAATGAGGTCTTGGTTAGAGCATAGGTCATTTCTGAAAAATGGCCAAAGGGTTGCAGTTTTCTAATCCAGTGCTGAGTTTCTGCTCACCCAATCTTGATTGTTTGGATGTATAGATCAACATGCAGATCATAGCAACACCAAATTGCCATTCTGGCTTGTGGCCCACTTTGATCAAAACCTTTTCCTATCATTTTAGAAAATTTATTGTCACAAAACTCAGTTGCATAGTAGAATCCTTATTTTTCAAAAAATGACAGTGTACAATGAGCTTCTTAGCACTACCCATTATATGAGAGGAAACCCCTGAAAAATGGGAGTATCTTTTGGACGGCTGACTCCTTTTAGTATAGGCTTCCCCCACTAGGTAAATGATCTAGGCACCATTGACACCAATGTTCCAGCTAGCATTGTTGTGAGAGTCTGTGTTCAGCTTCAGTATTTTTTTTTTTAGATTCTTTCAACACATCTGTCTATTTCATGATGGGTTATTTAAGAGTGCAATTGCCCACACTTTGCTAGGTGTTCAGCAGTTTTCGACAAAAAACAGCCTGCCCTCTGTGCCCCACCCTTCTTATTCACCTGATATTTCCCCCAGTAACTTTTTTTGTTTGTTTGTTCCCTCAGATGAAAAAAAGTCCTCAAGGAAACATTTTGCTGATGTGAAAGAGGGGAAACAAAAAATGGCAGAAGCATTAACGAATATCAAGTTCAAAAACTGTTTTGAGCATGGAAAAGCACTTGATAGGTATATTAAATCAAATGAAGAGCAGTTTGAAGGTGATTGAAGTTTAAACATGTAAGAATAAATGCACAATATTTTATAAATAAATCCCATTTTGGAGGCAACTCCCCTCATATCCTCATATTTTTATATCATGGGAAAGTGAGTGACCACTACAGCTAGTCAAAAGCAAGGTCAATTCTAACAGGCTCAGCTCTCTGAGTTCTTTGTTTTCTCAATAATCTGTCAATAGAGTTATGAATATATATATTCATAACTCTCATGAATATAATATATATATATTCATATATATATATCATGAATATATATATTCAAAGCTTAAAGGCACTATTCCCACAATGTGAATTTAAGCAAGGGTATAGATGAAAGTTACACAAGCACACACATACCCGACACACAAATGAAGCCTGTGCTACATAAAGAACAATTTCCTATATTATTATCGTAAATCACTCTGTTGCTAGTTAGAATAAGGAAAATGCAGTCAAAGGGACTGGTAAAAGAGTCTGCAGTGTTCTGATAAGTAGTTTCATGTGTAAATAAACCTGAATGATCCTGTATACGTCAAAATGAGGTAGATTAAACCAACAAATTATCTCAATATCTTGATGGCTTAAAAATAACAAAGGATCATTTTCTTCTCATACTCCATGAGCATGTTGTGTCAGCTGGGGACTATGATCCTTGCACAACTCTCATGAAAATTCAGAGAGACTTTCTTTCTTTCTTTTTTTTTTTTTTGAGTTGGAGTCTCACTCTGTCACCCAGACTGGAGTGCAGTGGCCGCTCCCGGCCACCGCAGCCTCGACCTGCCGGGCTCCAGCGATCCTTCGCCTCAGCCTTCCGAGTAGCCAGAATTACAGGCACGTGCTACCACGCCCGGCTGATTTTTTGATTTATTGTAGAGATGCGGTCTCGTTGCCCAGGTGGATCTCGAACCCGCGGGCTCAGGCAACCCACTCACCTCAGCCTCCCAAAGGCGCGGGATTACAGGCTGAGCCACCGAGCCCGGCTAGAGAGACTTTCTATCCAGTCCATGCGCTCCTCTGGACCTCAGTGATTGCTGAAGCAGAGGAAGAAAATCTGAAAATCAAGAACTAACCAATATAGGCTTCTGCTCACAGTTTATTGGCTAAGGCAAAATGACATGACTACACCTAATGGTAGATATTGGTGTTAACAATGATAATGTCTAGCAGTGGCTCATTGTATTGCATGTTAGGCTAACAAGTTATTTGAAGAAGAATTCATTAAATAAAGTTAACTTTAAATGTGTAAGAATAATTTCTTTAAAAATTGAATTTTTCCTGGTCCCAAAAGAAAAAGAGATCTTTGCTTTTCTTTTATTGCTTTAGAACATTTGTTTAAGAACGCTCAGATTTATAATTTTCTACATTTATTTGCTATCTAACAATTCTTTTGAATAGCTAAACAAATGCAAACATTAAGAAAAATACCTCTCACATTCTAACTATCTGCTTGTCATAAAGGTGAGATAGCTTTATTTTCCTTTGGGCAAAGGCAATTAACTAATATGGATGGTCATTATAGGTACCAGGTAAAATTCAGATTACCTTTGTATAGCATGTTAAGATCTCTTACACAGGAAAGTTATTTATCTTGAGAACATGGATATATAGATGGTGTTTTCTGGTTATATACAGAAGTGAGATTTTATTCTGTGTTTGAAATCTCATTAGAATATTGTATATGATGCTCATAACAGCCTGGTTTAGAGATCATTCTTTATTAATACTGATTCTTTTCTGCATTTGTGGAGATGTTTTCTGGCTTAGTAGAAAATTTTATTTTTATTTTGTTCCAATAGAAATAAAAAAGTCTCTCTCTCTCTATACACACACACACACACACACACACACACACACAGACATATATACACACATTTATAACTACATATATAAACGCATGCGCATATATATTATATATTTCATATATTCATATAAATCAATCCTTTTCATGAAACTTGTGGCTACACACAGAGGCAGGAGATAAAAGTTTTAAAAATGAAGTTGTGGTGTGCATGACTTGTCAGAAAATTATTTTATCTTAATATCAGCATTTTTTTGTTTATATCACATGCATACTAAGTACACAGTACTAATATAAAATACACATTCTGAATTAAAGTATAAAATCTGATGTGTGTATATGTTAGTAAATAATTATATATAAGCAGAGGAATAATAATCACAGTGATATTCATAATTATATTTCCAAATAAGTACATGATTTGTGCTAGACTCTATGAAAACAATCACATATATTAACAGATAAAATAAAGCATGCATTGTTAAAATAATGTATGTGCTTATATATGTGAATACTTATATGCACTTATTTACTTATATGTACTTTACATGCACTAAATATATATGATGTTTTATGAAACCTGACACAGATTTTCATCTGTTAATTATCATTAAAACTATGATTATTGTCCTTAATATTCTCTTTGCTCATAAATAAACTTATTACTATAATAATATATCTATTCAGACACATAAATATATGTACATTCTGTATATATACAGAGAAAGATACAGTGAGACTTAAAAAGTAAAATAATTTCCCAAATCATAAAGCAAATCTATTTCAGAATGAGAATTAAGATATAGGTTTCTTTGATTTGAGAATATTTTTCCTGTAAAACATGTTGTCTATTATAGAAGCATGTGTCTGTACTTTTAAATATAGTGCAGTAGGAAGAATAATCCTTCCCCTCCAAAATGCCCAAGTTCTAATTCCTAGAATCTGCAAATATGTTACCTTATATATCCAAAGGTTCTTTGCAGATATCATTAAACTCAAGTTCTCAAGATGACAAGATTATTCTGATTACCCAGGTGGACCCAATAAAATCACAAGGGTCCTTATGAGGAAAACAAGGAAGCAGGAGAATCAGAGCCAGAAGAAGATGAGATGACAAAAGCAGGGGAGAGATCAGTGGGGGAGATACCAAGATGCTCTGTGGCTGACATCAAGATGGAGGATTCAGCCACAGGCAATGAATGGAGATGTGCTCTAGAAGCTGGAAAAGGCAAGAAACAGATTATTTCCCAGAAACTTTAGAAGAAATGCAACCCTAGTGGGATCTTCATTTTAGCCCAGTGGAAATCATTACAGACTTCTGACCTCCAGAATTGTATGATAATACATTTGTGTCATTTTAACCACCGAGTTAGTGGAAATTTGTTACATTAGAAATAAAAAAGCTAATATACAGAGTTTGCTGAATATCATCCATGTAAACTTTCAATACACTCCTCTTCACCAATGTCCCCCTTGACCTAGAAGTATATGTCCATCAATCATCATCTCAGTTTCTCTTCTACTTCCTTCTGAATCAGCTAATTGGAGATCACCAACAGGAAATTCTGAGCTTGAGAGGAGAGTGATTATTGAAGTAATTATTCTCTACCTCTTGTAAGTTCACTATGTGCAGGCTGTATTTCCCCACCAAAGGCCACAATGCTTAAGTGACCTATTCTTCAACCTTTTTGGATTTTGTTTCTTCTTCTCACCTCTTCAAGCCTCAGTACAATATTCTACTGTTATGAATATGCTATGTACTCTCTATGCCCTATTTGAATCATTGTAAACAGTTCCTTTATTAAGCAGAGTGTGTCATGTTTTTACTGCTAAACCCCTAGTCAGTTGACAAAATGGATTCACCATTTGAATAAAAGATTTGAATGTGACACAATAATAAAATGCTTAGCCTTGAAATTCCTCATTTCTATTTCTATAGAAATGTCAAGTTGTATTGAGAAAGGACAAATTTTATCAACTCTTTATTTAGGAGCTAAAGTTATTTAGGAGTAAACAGAAATCACTGAAAGTATTTTTATAAGTAGCCATTAAGTATGTCAAGAAAATTTATCTTGATAGTATAAAACGATTTATCAAACTTATAATGATAGATGATAAAAGGAAAGACTCTGGAAATTGTAGTTTCAAACAATTTACTGTGTAGTAATATTTCTAACTACAAAAAACATTTTCATGTAGACTTTTCTCATATTT
Organism: Carlito syrichta; assembly: GCF_000164805.1. Classification (NCBI taxonomy): domain Eukaryota; kingdom Metazoa; phylum Chordata; class Mammalia; order Primates; family Tarsiidae; genus Carlito; species Carlito syrichta. The sequence goes on from NW_007251092.1 coordinate 13,497, forward strand.
AATTTTGGTTCAAAATTAGATTGTATTATTTCATGGCTTAAATAATCATCATCAACAACAAAAAAATATGCTGTTTGTACCAGACAGTGTTTAGGACAGAAAAAAAAGAAACTACTATAAGCATTTTAATTAAAACAATTTATGGAGAAAACAAAAACCATAGACATTTCTCAAAAGAAGACATACGAGCAACCAACAGATACATGAAAAAATGCTCAGCCTCACTAGTCATCAATGAAATGCAAATTAAAACTACACTGAGATACCACCTAACTCCAGTCAGGATGGCTGTTATCAATAACTCAAAAAACAACAGATGCTGGAGAGGATGCAGCAAAAAGGGAACACTTTTACACTGTTGGTGGGAGTATAAACTAGTACAGTCTCTGTGGAAAACAGTGTGGCGATATCTACAAGATCCAAATATCGATCTTCTATATGACCCCGCAATCCTCCTACTGGGAATATACCTGGGAGATGGCAAATCATTCTATAAAAAAGATAGCTGCACACGTATGCTTAGAGCAGCATTGTTCACAGTAGCAAGATCATGGAACCAACCGTGCTGCCCATCAAAAAAGGATAAAAACATGTGGTACATACACACAATGGACTATTATGCAATCATAAAGAAGCACAAAATCATGAACTTCACAGCAACCTAGACGAACTTAGAGTCAATAATACAGAGTGATCTTTCACAGAAACAAAGTACTGAATATCACATGTTCTCACTCATAAGCGGGCCTTGAATAATTATCACAATACTATAAGAAAAGGATTGACAGTAGCTTAAACTGCAGGGAGGTGGGTGGGGAAGTGGGATTGGCAGTAGTGGGAATCTGCCTGGGAAATGGGAGGGGCACACCTCATCAACAAGGGGACCTGCATAATGGACATTTGTATAGCTAATCTTGAATTATAAACCACATCTCTAAAATAAAAAAATTAAAAGGGGAAAAAAGAAAAATTAGAGTGGTAAGAATCCAAGAAATTCACTGGAATATCTTAATGTTGTTTACCTGTAATCTGAAGATGTGGATGCCACTGATGTTTCTTCCATGACAATTAAACAGTAATAATTTTTTAAATGTAATTACTAGATACTTGGCCATGGAATCCAGTCACTGCCAGTGCTCACATTTGACTGAACTTGTGTACCAATCATCATAGCATTGAAAAGAAGACCATTCTCTAATTTATGCTTTCCAAAATTTGCATAGCGCAGTGGTCAACAATTTAAATTTATTGGACAAACAGTAAATATTAATAGTAAAAAAATTATAATAAAATAAAATAAAAACAAAAACGAACTTAAGTTTTGAGATCCTCAGGGTCTTTTCATAATTACTCACCTTTGGTATGGTGCAAAATGGATGGGTATGCCTTTATTCCAATAACACTTTATTTATAAAAATAAGCTATGTGACAGGTTTGGATCATAATTATACTTTATCGTTTCTGGTTTTTGTTTGTATTCAATTTGCATCACAAAATATAGTTGCAAGGGGGTATGTAAAATATTTGTTTGTTTTCTTTTTTATTATGCTTCTAATATAGTGACCTTCTTTTTCTTCTTCTTTTTTTTTTTGCTCTCAAATAGCCTATGTTTGCGTTTCCCTAATATACTAGGTATTTGCATCCTCTGCCTGGAATTTATTATTCCAGATCTAAAATATTATGCTACAATTAATAGTAATAATTTACATTTACATAAGTACTTTTTGTATATGACTTTACTATCAGTAAAACTTGTATCATCCTTATAGTACTGACACAAGGCACATGGATTTTATGATCAGTTTTTTTTTTACAAAGTTATGTAATAAAATTCTGCTTTAAAATTCTACTGTTTTAAAGCAGAATTTCATTTTTCACTTGTTTTATGCCAAGCAAAGTTCTTGGACAAGTTTATTAGCTTCATTTTCTACACTCTGCCAAGTAATGAGACTCAAATAACTATGTAAATTCATTAATCTCATAAAGCAATTAGTGTAAAGCCCAATGGCTGTTAAATTATTTAAAAATGAATTAGTTACAATGTAACATTTAATTTTCATGATAACCCTCATTTATTTACACAATATGATAATTTCAATTAAATAAATGCAAAGATGTAATATATTAAACAGAGCAGCCAAAAGCTTGTTCATTTCTTGTAGAGATGTCTTCTGTGACCTATGGTTAAATGAATTATTGTATAGAAGATATTTAGTACCTTGGCAGATACTAAGAAATCAAGAAATGTGCATTTCTCCTTTCTTTGCCCACTGTACACAGGGAACATGGTTTGTTAAGAATGAATTGCAATTCTATTTTAATGTATTCTAGAGATGTTTCATTTAATGAAACTCTTGGAAAAAATAAAACTCAAGAAATTCTGCTAATATTTATATTTTTCTTACTCTATTTGTGTTCTTTTTTAAATATTTATGCCATTCTTGTATTTAAAATGATGTTGTGGTATAAGAGACAGTTAATTCTATTTCAGTGAGATAAAGGAGTAATACACAATATATATTCAATTTCAATAAGGTATTGAATATAATTTGAGATACTTTTAGATTAGCTATATGCTGTGTATATCATAGGAACATGTGAGACGAAAAATCAGCACTTATCTGGGAGTTCAAGAAAACCTTTCTGAAAGCAATAAAGCTTAAGGTGAGTATTAAATAATTAAAAAGAAGCAATCAGAAAAAGGAAAATCTACTATAGTAGTAGAAAGAGATTATAATATAACCTTCACAATTTTAATGTTTTATCTAATATTACATGATGATTGTCTCCAAGTTTGAATATTAAATTAAAATTATTTTTAAATTTTGTAGTTCAATGTGGTCTAGGCTTACCTAAGTTGGTTTTTTTTTTTTTTTTTTTTTGCTCCAGGTGCTGACAGCGAAGCTCACTTTTGCGTTTGTACTAGATCTGGAAAAACTGATGTAGTTTGGGCCTCTACCCATGTGTTTGTTTATTCTCCAGGGAGCCAACTGGAGCTTTGTCACATGGTAACAGAAGTATCTCCAACAATAAGAGCAGGTAAATCCTAATGCATGAGATCTATACAAGTCTTGGCTAGTGTTTTAATTGCTAAAGTCGAAAAACCAGAATCTATATAGAAGAGAACTATATTTGAGCAGTGATACATGAAGGCAAGAATCACTAGGGAAAAAGTATAGCAATCTACATATCTCAAGACTTATCCACCATGACCAAGTAGGCTTCAACTTCAGGATACAGGGGTGGTTCAATATCCAGAAGACCATAGATGTAATTCAATACATCAACAGAAGTAAAAACAAGAGTCACATGATTATATCATTACATGCAGAAAAGGCTTTGGACAAAATCCAGCAAACTTTCTTGATAAAAACCCTTGAACACCTAGGCATAGAAGGCACATACCTCAAAATAGTTAGTCATCTACAATAAACCCACAGACAGCATATTGCTAAATGAACAGAAATTGGAAGAATTTTCCTTGAAAACTGGAACAAGACAAGGCTGCCCACTCTCACCCATCTTGTTCAACATAGTGCTGGAAGTCCTAGCAATCAGACAAGAGAAGGAAATCAGGTGTACCCAAATAGGAAAAGAGAATGTTAAGCCATCCCTCTTTGTTAACTATATGATACTATACATTGAAAACCCAGCTGGGCTTGGTGGCTCAGCCTGTAATCCTACACCTTGGGGAGGCTGAGGTGAGTGGATTGCCTGAGTCCACGGGTTCGAGACCCACCTGGTCAGGCAAGACCTCCTCTCTACAATAAATCAAAAAAATTAGCCAGGTGTGGTAGCGCGCGCCTGTAGTTCCTGCTACTTGGAAGACTGAGGCGGAAAGATCGCCAGAGCCCAGCAGGTTGAGGCTGCGGTGGCTGGGAGCGGCCACTGTACTCTAGTCTGGGTGACAGAGTGAGACTTCAACTCAAAAAAAGAAAAGAAAAGAAAACCCAAGGGAAACAGTTAAATACCTCCTTGCACTGATAAAGTACTTTGGCAAAGTCTCAGAGGGCAAAATCAACATGCAAAAGTCAGTCAAATTTTTATACACCAAGATGGTGATGGGGTAGGTTGGTCTGTGAGACTCTCTGTGAAAGCGAATGTCCATAGACTCTCACTCTCCCCTAGTGGCTACAGTTCCCACCACTGCCAGCCTGTTCTTCAGCTAATCATGCAGGTCTGCGGGCTGGCAGACACTGACTCCACACACTGCTCTGCCACTGCCACTGCCGCCTCTGTCCACCATCCCAAGGTGACCCTTGGCTCCTGTCCCCATGGAGCTCCTCCCATGCACCACACTATTGATGTGGCCACCACCACCACCGCTGTCACCACCACCCCACCCTGGGGGGCCATCGGTTCCCACTTCATGCAGCTCCAGGCTCCCCTGCCTGCTGTACCACCCTGCCCCACTCTGCTCGAGCCACTCCATGCCATGCCAAACTGCAGCGCCTGACTATCTCAGACTCCAACTCCTCCAGCTCAGCTGCTGGATGTGGCAGGACCAGAGATCAGCTGAAGCCCCAAGACCAGGCAGATACCTGCACTGTTCCACCCAGCTCTACCCAGCTCTGTCCAGCCTCCAACTTGGGACCTAAGGTAATAGTACCAAAATGGGAGACAGAAGCCCCTCTCCCATGCTAGATCAGACACAGGTCAGATCTGAATGGCACACTTGACAGGCAACAAGCTGATTGAGCCCAGATCTAGCCACCCTCCCTCCCACAGCAGGTCTGTGGTATCTGACCCTAACTATGAGAAATGCTACCAGCCTACAATGAGAGCTAGAGATAGAGCTGAAAGGACGTTGGACTTAGAGGTACAATCTCAGAGTGTGCTTAGTTCTCGTGTTTTAATTTTTTAATTTTTATTCTTTGTTTGTTTTACTCGTCTTTTTTTCTTTTTTCTCTGTCTCTCTTCTTACTGTTATTGATAATGTTTTCATACTTGCTTTGTTTCTGTTAGCTTAATGATTTTTTTCTTTAGACTTCATGTTTGTGTAGGGGAATCATACATCAATAAGGAGGTTGATTAGCTTGTGTGTCTGTATGATTGTTTTAGTTTTTTTTTTTTACTCTTTTCTGTCTTTGTGTCTCTTTTCATTTGTTAGTGTTTGTCTGTTTTCCCTCTTACTCCTCTCTCTCTCCACCTTCCTCTTCATCCCCCTTCCCTTCCATTCTTTTCTTTTTTCTTACTCCATTTTGCTTTCAGGGAGTAAACCTATACCTCCACAGCATGGACAGATTGCAAGGCAGTGGGAAGTGGGTCCCAGGGTATCCATACCCCTGCCAGTAGATACTGGCATCTGCAGATAGATTTTGAATAACAGCCCCCTATTCAATTAAATCTCAAAACTGCACAAATATAACACCCAACCTACAGTGCAGATTCAGAATTGAACAAATATGGAGGATTTACATAAGCAAGAATAGGAGAATGAACAAACAGAAGTAAAAGCAACTCTGCCACACCTGAACAAAAGAATTAAAGAAGACAGGGGAAAAGGAAAAAGGGGGGAGGAAAATCTACACAAATGAAGAAAAACTAAAAGAAAAGTATAGGTCTCACACAGACCCTGGGAGGTCAGAAACTGAGAAAACAGACTTCAGAATGCAAACAACAAAGAGCCCCCAGAATGACTGGTCACATACTACAACCCAGACATCAAGACATTAATAGAGAGAATAAAAAGAATTGAGGAGAGACAAGGGGAAAATAGCAAGGGATTGATACCTGAGATAACAGAAGTAAAGCATACTGTGATTGAAATAAATAGCAAACTAATGAGCATAGAAAACAGAATTAGCCAAGCAGAAGAATCTCAGAGCTTGAGGACCAAAATATAGAACTAACCCAAACTGTCACAAACATAGAAAAGAAGCTTAAAAAGACAGAACAAAGCCTTCAAGAGATGAGTGATGACTTCAAGAGCCCAAACCTAAGAGTAATTGGACTTCCTGAGGCAGAAAAGAGAGACTACCATGGAACAAACATTCCATGATATTATTCAAGAAAACTTCCCTCATCTCATCAGTGATGCGAAAATTCAAACACAAGAGGTTCAGAGAACCCGTGTCAGGCAACAAATGAGAAGACCAACTCCCAGAAACATCATAATTCACCTAAACAAAGTGGGTATAAAAGAAAAAAATTCTAAAGGCTGCAAGAGGAAAACGTCGGACTACCTACCAGGGAAGACCAATTAGAACAGCATCAGATTTATCTACAGAAACACTTCAGGCTAGGAGAGCTTGGAGCCCAATTTTCAAAGTTCTCAAAGACAAAAAATTTCAACCAAGAATAACCTATCCAGTTAAGCAAAGCATCATGAGTGAGGGATGCTTTAATACCCCAGTCACAACCCTAGACAGATGATCAGGACAAAAAATCAGCAAGGAGATCCAGAGTCTGAATCTGACCCTTGACCAAATGGACTTAATTGATATCTACAGAACACTCCACCCAATAACCACAGAAAATCTTTCCCAGACATCCAATCCCTAAGAATTTACACTGTCTCCAGACCACCTCTACAAGAAACAATTAAGAAAGTATTAAACACAGGAAAAAAGGAAAAAGAATGGCAATGTTCTTCACAAGAGTACAGGAAAAAGATTGAAAGCACACAGGAATCAATCCCAAAACCAAAAGAAAGACAACAAACAAATAGGAATAACAACTCTATAAGAACCTCATGACAGGGATAAGCACTCATATTTCAATACTTATCCTGAATGTGAATGGACTAAATGTACCACTGGAAAGACATAGAATGACAAATGGATAAAATATCATGAGGCAACAATATACCGTCTCCAAGAGACTCATCTCACCAGAAAGGACACTCACAGACTCAAGAGGATGGGAAGCAAAATTTCAGGTGAACAGACAACAAAAGAAAGCAGGAGTTGCGATCATCATTTCAGACAATATACTCTTTAAGTTATCAAAACTTTAAAGATACAGACGATCACTGCAAAATGATAAAAGTTTCAATCTATCAAAATAAATATCCATCCTAAGCATATATGCACCCAACATAGGAGCACAAACTTTCATAAAGCAGCTTCTAGGCAAACTTAAAAAAGAGATTGACTCTAACACTATCATAGCTGGGGACTTTAATACCCCAGTAACAACCCTGGACAGATGATCAGGACAATAAGTCAGCAAAGAGATCTGGAACCTGAATCTGACCCTTGACCAAATGGACTTAATTGATACCTACAGAACACTCTACCCAATGACCACAGAATATGCATTCTACTCATCATTGCATGGAACATAATCTAAGATCGACCACATCCTTGACCATATCAAGCATAACAAACATCCTTGACCATATCAAGCATAAACAAATTTCATAAGATTGAAATTTTGCTATGTACCTTCTCAGACCACAGTAGAATAAAAATAAATATCAACACCAACAAGACTCCCCCCAAAACACACAATGACATGGACACTAAACAGCATGATGCTAAACAACTCCTGGGTCAACATGGCAATCAAAACAGATATTAAAAGATACCTGGAAACAAATGAAAATGAAGAAACATATTACCAAAATCTCTGGGATGTCATGAAAGCAGTAGTAAGAGGGGAATTCATATTTCTGCAAATGCACATGAAGAAAATGGAAAGATTGCAAGTTAATAGCCTAACAAGTCACCTAAGGAAGCTGGAAAAGCAAGACCATCAAAACCCTAACTTCAGCAGAAGAATCCAGATCACCAAAATAAAAGCCCAAATCCAGGACATAAAAGACAATAAGGTAATTCAAAAATCAACGAAACAAAAAGCTGGTTCTTTGAAAGGATAATCAAGATCAATGGTTCCCTAGCTAAACTGTCCAAGAAAAAGAGAGAAAAAGTCCAAAGTCAATCAGAAACACAAAAGATGAAGTCACATCTGACCCTGAAGAAATACAAAAGATTATCAGAGACTACTATGTACACTTGTATGGAAACAAATTTAATAACCTAAAGGAAATGGAAGACTTTCTGACATCACACAATCTCACTAGGTTGAAACAAGAATAATTCGAGACTCTAAATACACCAACAACAATCTAGGAAATTGACTGTGTCATAAGAAAATTACCTACAAAAATATAGTCCTGGACCAGATGGCTTTCCAGCAGAATTCTACAAGACATACAAGGAGAAACTGATACCAATCCTATTGAAAGTAGGCAATTGAGAAAGATGGAACTCTCCCCAAATCATTTTATGAAGCTAACATCACATTGATACCCAAACCAGGTAAAGACCCAACAAAAAAAGAGAACTACAGGCCAATATCTTTGATGAACACAGATGCTAAAATTCTCAACAAGATCCTAGGAAACCCAGATTCAACAACACATCTCAAAAAATATCCATCATGATTAAGTAGGCTCATCCCCAAGATGCAAGGCATTCCTAAGACCATAAACGTAATTAAATAATCAATAGACATAAAAACAGCAACAAAAAAACACGATTATATTATTAGATGCAGAAAATGCTTTTGATAAAATCTCGCGCTGCTTCTTGATAAAAACCCTTGAAGATCTAGGCATAGGTGGAACATACCTCAAAATAGTAAGAGCCATCTAGGAGAAACCCACAGCCAGCATACTGCTAAATAGATAAAATTTGGAATCAATTCCCCTGAAAACTGTAACAAGAAAAGGATATCAACTCTCATCCCTCCTGTTCAGTATAGTTTTGGAAATCCTAGCACGAGCAATCAGAGAAGAGAAGGCAATCAGGGATATCCAAATAGAAAAAGAGGAAGTCAAGTTACTTCTCTTTGTAGATGACATGACTGTATACCTTGAAAACCCAAGAGAGTCTGTCAAAAACCTCGTTGCACTGTAAAAACTTTGGCAAAGTCTCAGGGTATAACATAAATGTGCAAAAGACAATCACACTTCTATTCATCAAAAATAAACAAACAGAAATGCAAATAGAAAGCACAATTCCATTCACAATAGCTACACACACAAAAAAAAAGAAAGAAAAGAAAGCACAATTCCATTCACAATAGCCACACACACAAAAAAAAAAGAAAGAAAGAAAGAAAGAAAGAAAGAAAGAAAGAAAGAAAGAAAGAAAGAAAGAAAGAAAGAAAGAAATACCTTGGCATCTTCCTAACCAGAGATGTGAAAGACCTTTGCCACGAAAACTGCAAGACACTGCTCAAAGAAATAAGAGATGACACAAACAAGTGGAAAAATATTCCATGCTCATGGATAGGAAGAATCAACATTGTTAAGATGTTCATTCTACCTAAGGCAATCTACAGACTTAACACAATACCCATCAAATTACCAGCAATATTCTTCTCAGATCTAGAAAAAACAATGCAAGAATTCATATGGAAACATAAATGACCAAGAATAGTCAACATAAACCTCAGCAAAAACCAAAACCAAAAACAGAAACAAAAAACAAACGAACAAAAAAGCAGGAAGTATCCCACTCCCAGACTTTAAACTTTATTATAAAGCTACAGTAATCAGAACAGCTTGGTATTGGTACAAGAACAGGCATAAAGACCATTGGAATAGAATTGGGACTTCAGAAGCAAAACCTCATTTTCTTAACCAACTATTCTTCAACAAAGCCTCCATTACCCCCTACTGGGGATAGGAGAACCTATTCAGTAAATAGTGCTGGGGAAACTGGCTGACCATATGCAGAAGATTGAAACAGGACTCTTCCCTATCCCCATACACAGCAATTAACTCTAAATGGATCAAAGATCTAAATGTAAAACTGTAAGAACCTTAGAAAATGCAGAAGACACTCATATGGCTGTTGGAACCGGCAACTAATTCCTGATCAAAACCCAAAGTGTACATGCCATAAGAGATAAGATAGACAAGTGGGACCTCATTAAACTGACAAGCTTCTGCAAAGCCAGAGAAAACACCAAGAGAGCAAGGAGACAGACCACAGACTGGGAAAAAATATTTGCCAGCTCCATGTCTGACAAAGGCCTAACATCAAGGATCTTACAAGCAACTCAAATGTGCTAAAAAGGAAACTACAAACTGCCCCATTACAAAGTGTGTAAAAGATATGAAAAGACAGTTCTCAAAAGAAGACATATGACCAGTCAACAGATACATGATAAGGTGTTCAGCCTCACTGGTCATCAAGAAGATGCAAATTAAAACTACACTGAGATACCACGTAACTCTAGTCAGAATGACCATCATCAATAACTCAAAAAATAACAGATGCTGGAGAGGATGTGGTGATAAGGGAACACTCCTACACTGTTGGTGAAAGTGTAAACTAGTACAGCCTCTGTGGAAATCAGTGTGGTGATGATTCCTAAGAGTTCTAAAAATTGATCTTCCATATGACCCTGCAATCCCCCTACTGGGAATATACCTGGAAGAACTCAAATCACTCTATAAAAAAGATACCTGCACATACATGTTTATGGCAGCATTGTCCACAATGGTAAGAACATGGGACCAACCATACTGCCCATCAAAAGCCTGGATAAAATAAATGTGGTACATATACACAATGGAATACTACACAGTCATGAAGAAGATCAAAATAATGAAATTCACTGCAACCTGGATGGAACTAGAGTTTATAATACTGAGTGATCTTTCACAGAAACAAAGATCTGAGTTTCACATGTTCTCACTCATAAGTGGACCTTTCAGAGTAACCATAATACTACAAGAAAATGATTGACAGTAGAGGGAAACTGGGGTGGTGGGGAGGCAGGGGGAGAGATTGACAGTAGTCAAAATCTGCCTGGGGAGGTTGGGGTACACCTTATCAACAAGGGTACCTGCACAATGAGTATCTGTATACTTAAACTTGAATTATACCCCACAATTTAAAAAAATTATACACCACCGACAACAAGCAGAGAACTAAATAAAAAGCACAATTATATTCACAATAGCCACACACACAATAAACCTCGGTATTGTCTTAACCAGGGAAGTAAAAGACCTTTGCAGTGAAAACTGCAAAGCACTGCTCAGAGAAATCAAGGAAGACACAAACAAATGAAAAATAACCCACGATCATGAATTGGAAGAATCAACGTTGTTAAGATGTCCATCCTACCCAAGGCAATCTACAGATTCAATACAATACCCATTAAATTGCCAATGTCATTCTTCTCAGACCTGAAATTTACATGTGTTTTGACAAAAGATTAGACTAGAATGGTTACTATGTAGAGTGCAGGGCATGTAGGCTCTTGTGAATTATAGTAAGAAACTTAGCTTTTATATTCCAAAAAACTAGGAAATGTTTAATAAGAGGCAGAGGTATGCATGCTTGTGTATGTGTGCGTGCACATGTGTGTTGGGTATTTTGTATATGTGGTAGAGAAAAACCTGGAGAAAATTTATTTATTTATTAATTTATTAATTATTCAAAAACTTACTATGTGTCCCTGAACTAATATTCTTTTAATCGTCAAAGGAAACAGCGCTTGTTGCCATTAGATTTAATATGCATAGAGGTTAGGAAATTTGGAATGTCAATCTTAACAACAAACTACTGATGACAATCTTACAAACATCCACATATACTTAGCAAGAAAGTGATTGACTGTAAATAAACCTTACAAAAAGTGCCGTAAATGGAGAGGGGTTTTGGAAGTCACTCCCACAAAGATTGACATTTGAAATTTAAAAAGTAAAAGAGATACCGAGGCATAGCATGCTGTGTGCAGAGATGAGTGTAAGGTCTCAAGAAAGACAGCAAGAAAAACAGAGAAGGAGATGGGAAGAATCGGGAGAGTGTAGCACCAACTAAATCAGGGGAATCATTTCATGGAATGGGAAATTATGTCTCTAACATGGCAGAAAGGACCAACAATAAAGATGCTCCCAGGTGAAACACCATAAGAAGATACAAACGGAGATTTCTATTTTTCTGAGCACAAAAATTCTATTCGTTTCTTTGTTTAATATAATAAGATAGATTTCTCTTTGATGGTTTCTCACATTAAACAGCTCCAAATTTTGCTTTTTGGCCACCTATTTTGAAATTAATGGGCTTTGAAAACAATTATACTCATGTTTTTTGTATGGTTTTGGGGTAACTTTTTTATGTGTACATGCTGTATTTAAAGTAGGTCTGAGTTGTTTGATGTTCAGAATGTATGTTCACCAGCGTCACTGATGCATGAAAGAATAGATCATAATAACAATAGTCTTAACATATTTTGACTCAGGAATGAGAGGATATCCATTTACCATCTTTAATTCCCTTTTCTGTCAGCACAGCTGGAACTCATCATCTCTTTTACTAGCCAGATGTCTGCATAGTCATCTCACATACTGATTTTTGGCTGGCAAAAAACAGCCAAGGAGGAAGAACAATAGACATATCTCAAGGGCAATTCTGATTCATTTATCCTTGACTATACATGGAGAGATGTAAAAAAAAAAAGTCATGTATTATTTTAAATTCAGAAGCTTTTTCTTATGAAACATTATTCTTGTTCAATAATTCTTTCACATGAACTTGCTAGATAAAAATATTAGAACAGTAATTTTTATAATCAAATGTCTTTCACTGAGTGGTAAAATATGACCCTCTAAATTATTAGTTATAAGAAAAAATTCACTTTTTAAGATAGAGTTGATGAATGTATGATTTGGACTCTAAACAACATCTATTTCAAATCATATGTTTCTTTCCACATATACAAACTGAATTAAAAATGTAAATTACGTTTTTTTTTTTATAATTAAATATAAATACTTTTCAAAGTTTAGGGTATATTTCAAGCTATTTATTTATAGTTGTGAACTATTTTTGCAGTCTGGATAAGCAGCAAATTTTTCTTTGACTATAGCTTAAATTCTTTTATTTTGTCTTATTTTATTTTTATTTTAAATTATGCATATTGATATAAAATTATAGCTTTTTTAAAAATAAAAGAGATTTTGGCCAGGTGCAGTGGCTCAAGTTTGTAATCCCAGCACTTTGGGAGGCCAAGGTGAGAGGATTGCCTGAGCCCATGGGTCCGAGGACAGCCTGGGCAACTTGACGAGACCTCATCTGTACAATAAAAAAAAAAAATTATCTGGTCTTGGTAGTGCATGCCTGTAGTTCTGGCTACTTGAAAGGCTGAGGCAGAAGGATCCCCTGAGTCTAGCAGGTCAACGCTGGGGTGGCCGTGAGCATGCCACTGCACTCCAGCCTGCGTGATGGAGTAAGACTCTAATTCAAAAAAAAAAAAAAAAGAGAGAGAGAGATTTAGACAACTTCTTTGGTCCTGCAACTGTGTTGATTTATAAACCTTTAATGTAAGCAAAAGTTATATATAAAAATAAATAATTTATTTTTGGTATCTTATTTTGTATCTTCATTTAATCTAAAGCTTAAAAGCAATAGAAAATGATGAGAGGAAGTCAAACTCATTAAATGATCTTATAAATTATATTTCACGAATGATAATATCCTTCTAGTTACATAGCAAGAGTTTTCCTCATCCTCTTTTTATTTGTGTGTCAATAACTTTTTGGAGGCTAATGTCACTTTCCAATCAGAAGCTTCTTTAGGCAGCTAGATAGGAATTCATCCTTCTCTTTTCTCTACTGTGATGATGTTTCAGATGTTGAAAGTTTCAAAAGCCTGGCTCTCAGAGGGAGAAAGTTAGTTTACCCGACATCACCATCTCTCGACCTTACTTGGGCATGCAGTGTAAGCAAAAATTAAACCGTCATGATTTTAAGTCACAGTGACTTTTGGACTGTTTATAAGTGCAGCATAAAGTCAGAGATCTTTTTGGAAAAGTGCATACATGTTATTATTTTAGCAATAGGGTACTGAAGAAAATAACTTACTAAATATTTTTTCTTATACTATTTAATTTAATTAATATTCTTGTATCCAATAAATCATTCCTTTATTCAGAAATATGTATTGAGCAACTTTTATATGGCAGATAATTTGGGTAGTTCCCTGGAATACATCATTGTTTAGTAGGGAAGTCAAAAATCTCCAATTTCATAAAGCATATAACTAGGAGGAGATAGAAAATAATAATACATAATCTTAAAAATATGCAGCATGTCAGAAGAATCAAAGCAAAAGTAGAAAAGTGTGGCAGCAAGTATGATGGGAAATCAGGAAAGATTTGTCAAAGGTGAAGTCAAATAATTAATTTCAGGAATTAGGAAGACCTATAATATAAAACTTAGAGGCAATTGTAAGGATTTTGGCTTTAATTATGAGTAAGTTGAAGTGTTGTGGTAGTTTTATACTGATCTAACTTCTGTTTTATAAAGCCTAATCTATGCAACATTAAAAACAGACTCGAGTGGGGAAGGATAGGTGGAAGCAGGTTGAATGGTCAGGAAGCTATTGCAGCACCTTGGGAAAACATCAAAATAGTTATGTCCAGACTATTAGCAGTAGCATTGGTTAAACATACTGGGATTCTAGATACATTTTGAAGAAAGAATCAAACCAATATTCATTAGCAGAGTGATTGTATGACATGAAAGAAAGCAGTAGGTTGAAAATAACTACGAAGATTTTGCTAGCAACAGAAGGGATTCAGTTGTAATCATCTTGTAGGAAGACAAGTTGATAATCTCTACATCTACACAGTTTTTCATTCAAGGTCCAAACTATAATCATCACTGTTTAAAATGCATGTGTGTATGATCCCACTACAGTTATTCTTCTTTTTCTATCCTCATCTCATTTAAGGACACAATTCAGAGCTATAGATGTCATCTTTAACAGCTAACTTTACCGATTGCCTACATTAAAGGAGTCACTACAACCTGACATATGTATTCTAAAATTATCTGAAGAATCTTATAATTATAATTGATCACTCTGAATTAGAATAACTGTCTTTTGAATGTATTCAGTCTATTTAAGTTTTTCATCCTGCATGAGGTTTATGTTATTTTAAAAAATCAACAATACAATGTACCCTAATTATCCTTTATAGAATTAAAGATCTAAATGTAAAAGATACAACAATTTATAATTTAAAATAGAATAAATGGTAAAATCTTGGTGACTTAGGGCAAAGTTACATTTGCAAAAATAGACATTTTAAATATCAAGGAAAATATTTCTTAATTAAATTTAAATTTAAAATACATGTCCCTCAAAAGAAAGTTAAGTCAAATGCTCTGTCCCTAGGTTATATTTCCATAATGAGGATGCAACATACCAAAACCTCTGGGACATTGCCAAAGCAGCGCTGAGAGAAAAATTTATTACAAGCCCACATCATAAATGCAGAAAAATCTCAAGTTAAGAATCTAAAATCTCACCTAAGGAAACTAGAAAAATAAGAACAACCTAAAACCAAAGCAAATAAAAGAAAATAAATAATCAGGGCAACCCCCTCGGGTCCCCTCCCTCTATTAGAGTTTTTCTGTCCTTTCAATAAATCCTGCTTTTAAAAGAAAGAAAGAAAGAAGAAAATAATCAAAATAAGAGCAGATATAAATGCAGTTGAAATTAAAAAAAAATTACAAAAAGATCTACTAGTCAAAATGCTGGTTCTTTGAGTTAATAAACAAGATCAAAAGACCCCTGACATGATTAACAAAACTTAGGAGAGAAGAGAGAAAAATACAAGTAAATACACTCAGAAATTTTTTTAAAAAGTGAAATCCCAATTGACCCAGAAGAAATACAAAGGATCATCAAAGATTCCTATAAACATCTTCATGTGTACACATTTAAAAATCTAGAGAAAATAGATAAAATTAGGTAATCAAACAAACTTCCAAGAATGGAACAGGAAAAAATTAAAACCTCAACCAGCCTAACAGCAAGCTTAAACACTGAAACATTGAATCACTAGTAAAAAAACATCCACCAAAAAGAGTCCCGTCTCCACAGCTGAATTATACCTGATGTACTAGGAAGCGCTGGTACCAAAACTAAAATTATTTTAAACAATTGCAGAGAAGAGACTCCTCTTGAACTTATTCTACAAAGGCAACAGCAATCATCCTAATACCAAAACATGACAAAGACACAACCGAAAAGGAAAATCATGGGCCAAGTTTTTAATGAACATAGATGCAAAATTTCTCAATAATATCCTAACAAAGCATATCCAGCAATATATCGAAACAATTTTCCAACATTATTAGATGAGATTTATTTCTTTTTATGTGTGTATGTGTGACTTTTTTCAATTTTTTCATTATAAAGATGTGGAGTACAATTCAGGGTTAGGTATACAAATGTTCATCATGCAGGTACTCTTGTTGACGAAGTGTGCTGCCCCTCCCCTGGCAGTTTTCCACTACTGCCACTCCACTCCCTCTGCTTCCCTTGCAGTTTCCCACTACTGCAATCTGAGATGCAAGTATGGTTTAGCAAATGCAAATCAATTATTGTAATTCACCACATAAAAATATGTCAAAACCAGAACTACATGATTATCTCAATAGACAAAGAAAAAAACATTCAATAAAAGTCAATATCCCTTCCTGATAAAAACCCTAAACTGCTTAGACATTGAGGGAACATTTCTCAAAATAGTCAGAGTCATCTATGACAAACCCACAGTCAATATCATACTCAACGAATAAAAGCTGGAAGTATTCCCTTAAGAACTGAAACAAAACAAGTCCCACTCTCACTACTCCTCTTCAACATAGTACCAGAAGTTTTAGACAGAACGATTCGGCAAGAGAAAGAAATAAAACACATCTAAATAGGTAAAGATGAATCTAAATGATCTTTCTTCACAGATATCTAACAAAAGAAGTGAATGACCACTATAATGAAAACAATAAGGCACTACTGAAATAAATCAAAACAGTATAAACAAATGAAAAAAAACATTTTATGCTCATCGATTGAATAATCAATATTATCAAGCTGTCTATACTATTTAAAGCAATTAACAGATTCAATGCATTCCTTTTCAAAATACCAGTATCATTTTTCACAGACCTAGAAAAAAATCCTTAAATTCATATGGAAGAAAAAAAAAAAAAAAGAATGAATAGCCAAAGTAACCTTAAACAAAAAGGAGATAGCTGATAGCATCACATTACTAGATTTCAAACTTTACTATACGACAACAGAAACAAAAACAGCATGATACGGTACAAAAATACATACATAGACTAATAGAACATAACTGAGACTCCAGAAATAAAATCTTTGGCATAAAATCATCTCAACTTAAACAAAGCTGACAAAAACAAATTCAGGGGAAAGGTCACCATATTTAGCAAATAGTGTTGGAGAAATTGGCTAAGCATATACAGAAGAATGAAATCAGACAACTTTCTCTTATCATATACAAAAATTAACTCAAAATGTATTAACAACTTAAACATTAAGACCTCAAATCAAAAACATTTTTGAAGAAAGCATAGAAAACACATTTCTGGACATCAGTCTAGGCAATAAATTCATGATAAAGACGCCAAAAACAAAAGCATCAAAAGACAAAATTGACAAGTGGGACCTTATTAAACGCAAGACCTTCTGCAAAGTAAAAGAAACCATCAACGGAGTTGACAGACAACCTACAGAATGGGAGAAAATATTGGCAAACCATGCATCCAACAAAGGTTAATATCCAGAATCTACAAATAACTCAAATGAATCAACAGAAGAAAGCTGATAACTCCATTAAAAGTGGGCAAAGGACATGAACAGACACTTCTCAATGGAAGACATACAAGATGCCAGCAAACATAAAAATGTTTAAACAATCAACAGAGGAATGCAAATTTAAACGGCAACGAGGTGCCATCACACACCTGTCAGAATGGGTTTTATTAAAAAGTCAAAATGAGAGAGGAGAAAAGAAGGAAACTAGTTAGGCAGATAGGATGTCCTGGTAAAACTTCTGGATAGAGTCCATGCACCAGAGTGAGATCACCTATTTCCTGGTTCAGACTTCCTTTTTCATGTACATCTTCTTGATGGGCCCTTTTTCTATCCTTTGCCAACTGGCCCTTTTACACTATGGTGCCATTCTCTGATTGGTCCCGAACCAATCAGCACACAATTCCACTTTTGAGCCCTATACACACCCCTGACTTTAGCCACATTGCTGGCAACCCACTTTCAGGTCCCCTCCTGCTGCCGAGAGCTGTCTTGCTTTCCTTTTCTTGAATAAACTTCCACTTGCTAGTCCTTCAATGTCCATGCTTCTTATTCTCTTGGTCATGATACAAGAACCCGAGACTCACTACTGCTGAAAGAGCTGTAACTCCCCGAGCCAAGAAAGTTGTAACCTTCCTTGAGAACTCGGGATTCTTGAGTCAAAAGCTGTAATTAAAGATGCTGAGAGCTGCAGCACTCCCTAGAGCTCAGTTCATCAACTCACTAAGCTGAGAGAACTGCAAGGCTTCTTGGAGGCTCCCTGGCACAACTGCCAAGGTGAGAGAGCTGTTATACTCCTTGGGGCTCTGCAACTGTTGGCATTCCCAAGTTCTCATGACATCACGTTCCCCTCTCCAGATGCCATAGTGTCCTGGACCACTGTGTGAATCTCAGGATGGCAGTCAGCTCTGGTAATGGCAACTTGGGAACTCTGATCCAGCTGAACTAGAAAAATCTGCACCAAAACCACAACAGATGCTGGTAAGGATTCAGAGAAAACAGAATGCAACCACACTGTTGGAGGGAATACAAGCTAGCTAAATCCCATGTGGAAAGTAACTTGGAAATTTTGCAAAGAACTAAAAATAAACTTACACTTACCAATCCTACTACCAGGTATAATTCCTAAAAAAGCACAAATTGGTCTACCAAAAAGATATCTGCATATGCATGTTTATTGCAGTACTCGCCACAATAGCAAAACATGGAACCAAGTTAGGTGCCCATGAATGATGGAATGAATAAGGAAAATGTGGTATATATACACCATGGAATACTATGTAGTCATAAAAAAGAACAGAAGTATGTCCTTTGCAGCAACATGAATGTAACTAGAGGTCATCATCCTGAGTGAATTATCACAGAGACAGAAAACTAAATACTATGTTTTGTTTTGTTTTGTTTTTTTCCCCAATGAATGGGAGCTAAATACTGTATGCTCATAGGCACAAGGATGTGAACCACATACACTGGGGCACTCTTAAAGAAGGGGAAGAAAGGAAGGGAACTAAAGGCTAAAAACTACCCACTGGGTACCATGTTCACCACCAGGGTGATGGGCTCAATAATAGCCCAAGCCTCACCATCACACAATACTTCTATGTAATAAATATGCACATGTACCCTCTGAATCAAAATACAAAATAAATACAAAATAAAAAGAGAAAAAAGAAAGTACAAGCATATAAAGAAAAGTTATAAAATTATAAAATGGCCCGACTCGGTGACTCAGCCTGTAATCCCACGCCTTTGGGAGGCTGAGGTGAGTGGATTGCCTGAGCCTGCGGGTTTGAGACTCACCTGGGCAGGCGAGACCTCATCTCTACAATAAATAAAAAAATTAGCCAGGTGTGGTGGCACACACCTGTGGTTCCAACTACTTGGAAGGCTGAAGAGGAAAGACTGCCTGAATCTAGTAGGTCGAGGTTGTGGTGGCTGTGAGCATGCCACTGCAGTCCAGACTGGGTGACAGAGTGAGACTCCAACTCAAAAAAAAATATATATATAAAATGGGTCACAGAATCTACACACAATTTTATTTTCCATAGCACAGAAAATACATTTAGGGATTGATTAGCAAAATAAATGTGTTTTAATAAAAGGGGACTAAACTAGATGAAGATAAGTTTTATAGAAATGATTCAAATAATCAAAATACTTAAGAAAATATGTCACACATCATTTTACAACAGGAAAATACACAGTTAATGAAAAGCAAGATAATTTTACATATGCATTTCCTTGTCAAAGTCTGATGATACAAAGGTTGGTAAGGGTGTGAAGTGCTTTGAGCTCTTATACACTGCTGATGGGAAGATAACCTGGAAAACATCTTAGTCTTCCCTATTCCCTAAAATGTCCAGTAATGCTACTATTGATTTATAACCTAAAGCAGTGTTATCTTGGAACAGCATGCATAGCATGTTGGGTTATATGGTCCTTTCTTGTGGAGGAGCCCTGCTATACAATGTAGGAGGTTTAGCAATATTTCTGGTGTCCTGTGCCACCTAAATGCCAATAGCAATCCCTACCCTGAATTGTAATAAGCCTAAAATATTTTCAGATATTGTCAAATGTCACCTGGAAAGAGAAACACCATCATCTCAAATTGAGAATCACTGCTCTAAGAACCTTTTACATATGTGCATTTGGATACATGCAGAACATGAATATAGAAATATAGCAGCCTTGTTTGTAACAGCCAAAGTTAGGAAGTATCTAAATGACAATCAAAATTGTACAAATAAATAAACTATGATAAATGAATGTAATGAAAGAAAATAAAGTTTTAGTGAATTCTAACAAACATGAATGAGTTTCAAAATATATAGTTGAGTAACAGTGCAATCAACAGGAAAAAATAAAATAAACCTGAGTTTGGATATTGTATAATGTTCAAAAACAAAACATTTTAAGAACTATCTATAATCTATGTAGTAACATATTTAAGAAAATAATGATTTCAAATGATAAGAAATTCGGAGAAAGCTAACTTTTAGGAAATGGAAGGTAATTTAAACAAGAAAGCTGAAAAAGAAAGTCTACCATGTGGGGTTCCAAGGATCTGACATCATTTTATTTATTGGATAGAAAAGGGTTAAGTCATTCTTTTTCTTTGGATTTTCTACATCTTGTTGGCATTATGTTATATAGTAAAATTTACTGCATATCAGATTTTAAAACCAACATAAGAGTAATTAAAAATCCCAATCAATCTACCCTAAGCTAAACTTTTAAAGAAAAATCTTAAAAGTATAAGAAATAGAAAGCACAGAATGAAGAAAATAAAATGTATCTATATACAGTTTTTAAGTACCAAAAATAAACTTACATTAAAAAATAAACAAAAATGATAAATAATTATGTTAAATATTCACCAGTTAAAACTGGTTAGGCAATATGAAATATCAGAGAAAATTGAATTTCAGACAAAAACACATTAATAGAAAGGTAACAGCACAGCACAATTATAAAAGACAAATATATTTCAAAAAATATATAAAAGTCTGAATATTATGTGCCTCAAATATGCATGACTGTGTGTAAATTAGATGTAATTACAAGTTCCCATGGCATATTTTTGAACATATAAACACATCTAACCAAAAAAACGGATTGATATAGTTGCGAAAAAACTATAAATGACACAAAATACACATAAAGCAATTAAGCAAATCATATCTAGTCATACATTTAAAACTGTACAGCTTAAAATATGAAAATATGCATATTTATTATCTCTTCATTCTTTAGTCAGGTGTATAATATTCTTTAATATAAACTTACTTAAACATTATATTTTCAACAAAAATTGAACCCTACAGTATAAATAGTAGACTTTATCCTTTATTTTGAAAGTGATATGCCTCCTGCTCATTACTTCTGTATATTTTCTTATTCTTTCCACTGACATCCAGAGCACAGGTTTATTAAATCCTACTCTGTATCAGATTTGTTCTGGCTGATACGGATGCTGAGATCAATAAAAATTTACTCATGCCCCAAAGTATCTCACAGCATACCACACATTCTCATAAAAGACTATTATAACCTATGATGAGATCTCTAAGAAAAATAGGTAAACCGTGTGATAGAGAGGAGAGAAGAACACATTGCTAATTGTCAATATAGTAATGAACCAGAAGTTTCATCTCTTTCAATTAGAAAGCTAAAGACTGGCTAAAGTAAAGATGTTAAAGATTCTGGTAGCCTGTCTTTCTCCACTCTAAGGAACAGGTAGATGATAATTATATTAAATTCATTGAACTAACTTATTACAGTGTTATGTTTCTGCTTACATCATTATTACACGGTGTTAGCATTCAGTCTCTGTTCTTAACTCTATTTCATTTCACATAATCAAATCCACAGCTCACAGGAATTTTGGTTTCACAATTCTACTGATGATCATTAAGAAGACTTGTACAAAAAAGAGCAGAGAGGCTTTCACGGTCATTAATTAACTGTTTAAGGAAGAGGATGTCTGCTATTCATCAGTTCTGCATGACAAAAACTGACCCTGAAACTTAATAGTTGAAGAAGTTTTAAAATGTGTTTGCTTCAGATTCAGTTGTATATATAGTATCCCTACGTGACTTGGTAGCTTTAATTATCTGCCATATTTTAGAATTATTAAAAGGAATACTAATGTATTTTTAGAAAAGGATGGAATGCACATTTAAGGGAGACTAGTATGAAGTAGAAATGAAGTCAAATGTTTCGAAGTATTGTCTAAATGTATCATTGAAAGAATGTGTAGCATGTGGAAGAGTACATAGCTCTTCTCTCGGCATATTGCTACTCTGTTGGGATTCTTCCTTCACACCTCAGCTAATAGTAGTGGTGAAGGAGTGGAGATAGAGAATGATTGTATATCCATCCCTAAAAATTTCACAGTAGGATTGTTGATTTCTCTCCACATGTTAAAAAATACAGTTCCAGAATCAGCTTAAAATCTAACACTGACCCTACATTTCACCAATTATGAATTATCAAAAGAAAAATTAAATTATTCTTCTCCTTTTTTGTCCCAGTAATAAGATGTAGGTAGACTGCACTCCTTCCAAGGGCTCTAGGAGAGAATCCTTCCTTGACTCCTCCAGGTTCTGGTAGCTCCAGGCAGTCCTTAAATTGTGTCATCTTGACTCCAATTTCTTCCTTCATTTTCATAAGGTCTTCTCCTCTGTGTCTTTTCTTTTTATAAAGACACTTGTCATTGACCTTAGGTTCAGTTCAAATTCAGAATGAATTTATCTCAAGTTTCTGAGTTACATTGCAAAGATCCTTCATCCAAATGGGGCCACATTCACCAGTTCTATATAGATATCTCTTTTGAAAGGCCATCCTTCAACCCATTATATAATTAAATATGCATTATAAAATAATCTAAGGCAAACAAAAACCTTATGCTTCGTATTTTTTTTAACTTTGTAATGTCTATTATGTATTGTGATTTTTACTCTAAGCCCTGCTCCATTTTAGAGCAAAACAGCATTAGAATCATTATATATTTCCAAGCTTACACACCCTTTGATTTCTGCTTCATAATTATTTGACTTGATTCTTAGTTCGCTCTTGATACTTCCAATAAAGTTTCCAAAAGATATTCTACTCTGGCAACTATTAGCTCAGCAATTCATCATGAAGATCTGCTTTCTGGAACATTCATCAGAACCTCGCTGGGTGTTTGAATGTCAAGCAATGTGCTGCAAGAATCTATCATACAGGTTACTGGAGGGATGGAAAGTCAAACAAAGAGTGTTGAACCTACTCAGAAATTAGCAAAAACAAGATGGCGCTCATCTTACTTTGGATTTGGAGGAAGTCATATTAATAGAGACTATAAACTGATTTTGTGGAATAAAAAGCTATAATATATTTTATACATTGTAGAATATAAAATCCATAATATATTTTATAACTTGTTGAATATAGAATCTAATGGGATCATGAAAGGAGATATTGTCTTACAGAAAGCACCATAGAAGAAAAGCAACCTCTTATGGAATAGGTAAGATATATGAGTGAAAATAAAAGGTAAAACACATGGTTTTCCTACTTCTCTTGTTCTCCAGTTTATCAGCAGCGAATTCCTGTTGGCTAAATCTGTCTGGGAGGCTAAGCAAGGGATACTGGGGAAGGGGTTAACAGGGAAGAGGTGGGCGATGATTGACACACATCCAAACACTTAATAATATATCAAACATTACAGAATAAGTCACGATTGAAAATGCTGAATTCATTTGTCTATATACAGCTGCATTATTCTAAAATAATTTGCTAATCTACTGCATAAAACGTTAAGAAGTTTGTTTAGTTATAACCTTTTTAGAAATATAGAAAAAGTAATCTTTTTGAGAAGGTAAATTTAAATAAGATAAATATGAATTGATCTAAAAATACATTTTAATAATCTAATTGACATATTTAGAAAAATAATTCAGGTTTAAAATTTTTTTAGAATTTTTAAGATTATATTGTGCTGCAATGTCTACAAACTTATCTTTAAATGGATATGTAATGGCTAAAATAACCCAGTTGCAACTGCAATGTGAAGTTTATTTTTTAAAAATACTAAAAGTTTAAATGACTAGCCAAATGAATAAGAGTCATGTGTTAATACACATGACTAAGTTTCCAGTTAGAACTGTCTCACATGAAATACTGCACCCTGGGTCAGACCATAGGGTCTCCCAAAAAGAGACATATGGCCTAGATAAAAAAGATTGTGAAAAAAAATCACATTTTTCCTTAGTATAAACTGCTGGATATTATTTAACAGAAGCTCATTAAAGTTACCAAAACATTTAAAAAATGTAATAAAGCCCGAGTTTAAAACTTTGAAGTTGCAGTCACTCAGGTGGGAGGACTGCAAAACAAATACAAGCAAATCTGCTGAGTGTAGAGAAGCAGAATGTAACTACAGTAATAAATATCATTTATTTTAAAATAGTTCGATTATCTTTTTGAATTCCCAAATAGAAAATGCCAATTAACACTATATATTATAGTTCTTTAAGTTTGCATACATAAATTACATTTAATTTATCCATCATATTATTTTTCTATACTCAGCAAGGGTATAAAAGTCCAATTGCTAATATGTAATACTTTATGTTTCCTAATAATGTTCTATCAAGAGATTATTTCTTGTGTTAATGAATAATTTTATTACCTCAGATTTCCTATTATAAATGAAGATCAGAATCAAGTATTTAGAAACCACAGAGCCAGCAAACAATATGGTTCCTTAAAAATTCCAATTATGAGTGTATATAGCTTTATAAACTTGCTGCAATATTGTTAATGTAATAAAATATACAGTTTGATGAATTTGAGAAATTCATACAGCGGTGAAACACAACAAAATGCAAACTATATGAACATTTTTATCACCCCTAAAAGTTCTTTTCTGCCCCTTTCATTCAATCCTTTTCTCTCACCTCCAGGATCACTTAACTTGTGTGCTTTTTACAATACCATATAAACAGGATCATTCACTGCATAGCATTTTGTGTCTGGCTTCATTACCATAGCATAATTCCTTACAGACTCATCTGTGTTGTTTTGATTATTAATATTTTGTCTATTTTGAATAGTATTCCCTTTTGTAGACCTTCAATTTTGTTTTCTAATAGAAGGACAATATTTAACAAATCTAGTATGACCATATGCATAGAAGTCTTTTTGGTCATATATTTTGGTTTCTCTTGTAAAAATACCCAGGACTGAAATTGCTGAGTTGTATGGTAATTATATTTTAAATTTTACAAAACAAAACTGAAAAAAATAATTTTCAAAGATAAGATCTTCAGTTCAATAACTACAGTAGCAGTTGCTTTTATCTGTCTTTCTAATTTCAGCAATTCTAATGGGTCAGTGGTAGTATTTCACTAGTGTTTTAGTTTACCTTTGTAAAATGATTTATGATGTTGATGATGTTTTGATGTAATTAATATTCTGTCTATATCTCTTTTGTAAAAATGAAAGTTGAAATGTGAAATGTTATATTTTATTTTATTATTTTTGAGTTGGAGGCTCACTCTGTCACCTAGGCAGGAGTGCAGTGGCACACTCACAGCGGCCTTCCCCCAGTGTTGACCTGCTGGGCTCCGGCGATCCTTCCACCTCATCCTTCCAAGTAGCTGGAACTACAGGCATGCGCGACCACGCCCAGCTGATTTTTTGATTTATTATGGAGATGAGGTCTCTCCATGCCCAGGCGGGTCTCGAACCCGCGGGCTCAGGCAATTCACTCACCTCGGCCTCCCAATGCGCGGGATTACAGGCTGAGCCACCGAGCCCGGCCACATTACATTATTAAAACATTATTTAATGTTTTCTTAGCCAAGTATCAAAAGTTTGACATTTTAATGCCAAAAAAATTATTTGGTCTTAAGTGCAACTTTGATTGTAATCATACTGAAAATTTACAATTTAACGTATCTCACTTTCTTTTTTTTTTTTTTTTTTTTTTTTTTTTTTTTGAGTTGGAGTCTCACTCTGTCGCCCAGACTGGAGTGCAGCGGCCGCTCCCACCACCGCAGCCTTGACCTGCTGGGCTCCGGCCATCTTTCCGCCTCAGCCTTCCAAGTAGCCAGAATTACAGGCATGCGCTACCATGCCCGGCTGGTTTTTGATTTATTGTAGAGATGAGGTCTTGCTGCCCAGGCTGGTCTCGAACCCGCGGTCTCAGGCAATCCACTCACCTCAGTCTCCCAAAGGTGCGGGATTACAGGCTGAGCCACCGAGATCGGCTATGTATCTCACTTTCTAATGGTTCATTTGATAATATCAGTAATTTATTTTTATATTTTGGGATATCATTTGGAAAAATGTTTTAGTAATGTATTATCTAGAAGAAATGTTTTATGTAGTACACATAGTTTGGGCAAATAGAATAATTATTCATCTTCAGAAAACATGGCAACGTTTAGTAAACATTTCTCTTAGGTTGTATGTTGGTTTACATTTTAATTTCTCAACTTCAAATTATAAAGAACTATCTTTAAAGTTTTTTACTAACGTTGCTTTTTTGGTATGTTTTTATCTTTTTAAAAAGTTAATTTTATTATATTTATATAATGCCTTTTACAGTTTTATTTAGTGAGAGCAATACCTTTAGTTCTCACTAAATAAACTTGAAACTACATTATATAACTGTATTAAAATTATTTTTTAAAAAGGAGAACAAAAGGTGTTGCCAACATTTTATTTTACACGTTTTTTTTATTTGCTCTAATTTATATATTTTTTATTATATCTGGATCAAAGCCAATTCATTAAAGTTGTCATGGTACGTGATGTCAGAGTTGTTCTTTATTGATGCATTTTTTAAGTGAAAAGTGATGTTATAATATTTGAACAGTGTTGAGTCATAATCTACCTATGTTAAAATGCATTCATTCTAAGTGTACAATGTAATGATTTTAGTAAACATATATAGATGTGTAATCATCACCACAATTCAGATATTAAGCATTTTTATTACCCCAACACTTTCCATTATACTTGTTTGCAGTCTATCTCCACTATCACCCCCAGTCTTAGAGCAGCTATTGATCAATTTCTGTCTATGAAAATTTGTATTTCTAGATAATTTATAAGATTTAGTCATATAATATATAATTTTCACAACTGTTTTTTTCACTTAGCCTAATTTTATTCTTTTAATTTCTGAATATTATTCTGCATAAAAAATTAATCCAGATTTTCAGTATAAAAAATTCTATAATATTTTAAAGTTTCATGCTTAAGAAAAATTGATTACAAATAAATTATAATTTTGAAGACCATTATGCCAAAAATTTCAAAACGATTCTATTTATTATGTAATCTAATATTCATTATTCTGAAATTTGATTTTATAAACATTTTAATTCTAAAATGGTATACTCTTTTATTAAAAGAATTTATTTACCTTATATAATCGCCATCAATATTTTTTATTAACTATCATTTCTTTCCTTATAATTTAGCAATATCAAATATTTTAATGATTCACTTTCACATAAAATTAGCAGCTATTTGTTTATCATTATATACATGATTAATGTTTGAAATAAAGGAACTAACCACCCGCCGCACCCAAGGGAAAATTATGCCATATACACATCTAAAAAAAATTGAGGCTCTTTAATAAATAAAGACATACAAATTCAAATACTTCAATGTATTTTTCTATAGAAAAATAAAATAAAATATCATAAATTGCAGTACTGGTGCAAAGAATACATAATGGACATTTATTTGCTAATTGTTATCACAAGTGTAAACTGTTTCAACTTTTTTCAGGGACACTTGTAATTTTTATGAAAATTATATATTCACAACTCTTATCCAGAAATTAAAGTATTAGTTCTTTAAGGTAAGAAAATGAGTCTAGATGTGCTAAAATATGTTTCTGAGAAAATTTTTATTAAAATGTTATTTAGTGAGTGCAACCTAATATTAAACAATGTTACATTAGGCCTGTAAATTATATAATTCCTTGATAAGAATGACTTGAAGTGTTTCTAAAAAGAAACTATGTATTTAAAGAAATCAGTTAAAGAAATATAATAAAAACCCAACATTATTTCTAATATTTCCATTTTGTGGCCATTTAGCTCCTGCATATGAAGAAGTTCAACCTCTATGGAAACAAGTATGGAGATTTTTTCCAAAGAACTAGAAACTAAATTACCATTTGACCCATCAATCCCACTAGTAGTGATCTACCTGAAGGAAAAGAAATCAATATATAAAAAGATATCTGTACTTGTATGTATACAAGTTTTGACAGAAGTAATTTGGGTTGATATTGGATAAACAAGACAAAAAAACAACAGCAGCATAACACAAATGACTAATAGATTGAGATATTTGTAGTCACTGATTTTAAAATTACTTACTTGTATGTATATTAGTAAATTATTTTACCACTCAAAAGTTTTGTTTTCTTCATTTCTACATAAAAAATTTAGTCTTTTTTGTATCTAAATTTCCCTCCAGGAATAATATTTTAATATTGAAGAAATCCATGACTAATCATTTATATGAATTTCCACATATTAATCAACAGATATAGTTAACAGAATTCACCAAAGAACTTAAATATATTTTTGATGTGCACAGCAGAATAAACTATAATTAAGGTGAACAAATAAATCAAAATTGAAATTTGGTTTTAATTTTCTCTGGTGAAAATGAGTTATTTTAACAATCAATATTGTTCTGAGAACCTTCCTCATTTTTTTATCTTTTTTCTTTCTTATTTCTCTTTTCCCTTCCTTCCTTCCTTCCTTTCCTTCCTTCCTTTTTTCCTTCTTCCCTTCTTCTCCCTCCCCCTTTATTCGCCATCAGATAGGAAAAATGCAAGAAGATGAATGCATTCATGTGGCAATTGAGAAGATGATAAAATATAAGAACTATTATAATTTGAACATTCTATCACTGTTGTAATAAAGCTGGAGTCTACTGTTTAAAGTATATTACTTTTAGTTGTAATATTATTTTTAAAGTAATGTAACTGATATAGTTACAAACACTTCAAGACTAGTCTTTGGGAAATGTTAGTATAGTTTTTGTTCTTCCAGGTACCACAACTGTTAGTTATTTTATATTGTCCCTTCCAAGAGTTTATGATGAGTCCTCTCTTATGAATGTGAGTATCTTTTGTTTCTCTTTATTTTTTAATTGAGATGTGGTGTACAATTTAGGATTAGGTAAAAAAGTAGTCTATGTGCAGGTGAAGTTTGGGCTTCCAACTAGTCCTCACTTCCCCAGGTTTAGGACCACGTATGCTTTGTGATGCCACATGTCCCCCTTTCCCATAGCAGTGTCTGGTGATGCTGATCCCTCCCTTGTAACATTGTGATAAACGTTCAGGACTCACCTATGAGTCAAAACTTGTGGTATTCAGTTCTTTGTTTCTGTGAGAGATTACTAAGTTTGATGGACCACATGCAGAAGAATGAAACAGGACTGTTACCATATACAAAAACCAACTGTAAATGGATGAAAGACCTAATGTAAAACCCCAAGTGATAAGAATCATAGAAGAAAACGTAAGAGACACACTTATGTAGTTAGGCGTAGGCAACCAATTCATGATTAAATCCCCAAAAGTGAATGACATAAAAAATTTGATAGACAAATGGAACATCATCAAACTGAAAAGCTTCTGCACAGCAAAAGAGACCATCATGAGAGCAGGGAGACACCCTACAGAATGGGGAAAAATATTTGCTAATTATATATCTGACAAGGGCCTAACATCCAGGATCTAAAAGGAACTCAAATGAGTCAAAAAAAACCAAACAACCCTATTTAAAATGTGGGCAAAAAACATGAATAGATACTTCTCAAAAAAAGACATGTCAGCAGCCAACAGACACATGGAAAAATTCTCAGCCCTACTAATTATCAGAGAAATGCAAATTAAAACCACTTTGAGATACTACCTAACTCCAGTAAGTATGGCCATCATAAATAAATAAATAAATAAATAAATAAGGAAATGCTTCTACACTTTTGGTGGGGGTGCAAATTAGTCCAACCTCTATGGAAAATAGTGAGACAATTTTAAAAAGAACAAGAAATTGACCTTCCATATGACCCAGCAAGCCCTCCCTTCTGGGAATAAAATAGAGAAACTTAAATCATTCTACAAAAAAGATACCTGCACATGCATGTTTATTCACAATAGCAAACACATGAAACCAACTATACCATCCATTGAAATTGGACTGGATAAAGTGGACTGAAAATGTGGTACCTATACATGATAGAATGTTATGCAGCCATAAATAAGGACAAATTATGAACTCCGCAGCAAATTGGAAAGCCAGTATCTTTAACTTTAATGCTCAACCCAAGGGCTTTATCACTTTTATAAGAATTTTAAGCATTCCAAAGCCAATGGGAAAGAGAAAAAAAAGTAACATTTGTGGGATCCTTCTGATCCCTGAAGTAACTCCAACTAACAAGCTGATAGCTTTTGTCTTTTAAGAGGGCTAGGCATGTCGTTGCCAGTTTGCTATATCTTATTAGAAATATTGTTCCTGACTTTTTAAAGGGCTTTGAGCTTTGCTTCTTTATTTCAGGTTAGCCAAATCTCCAATTATACACAAGTCTAGAGATTCAATAACAACAAAAGAAAAAAAAGAAAGAAAAGAAAATAAAAAGATTGCAATTAAACCACATGCATTTGAATAACCATTTATGACATTACAGTTTTATTTACACTATAAAATTAGTAATAATTCTTTTCTAAACTATCCCAAATTAGCTTCCATATTGACATATAATATAAATATTTTAAATTATTTTAATAATTGAAATAAACCATAATGTTAAAATTTTAATTTGTTACAAAATTTGCAAGCTTAAAAATCTTCTCTAAAGTATATGATGTAATTTTCAAAGCAAAATATACCTTTCTTGTCTATGGGTCTCATATTTTCACTTATAATTTTAGTTTTATTAAAATAAAATATTAGCAATTTTAACCTAAAATGCATACCTTTAAATATCTTTTTCCCCCTCAGATCCTACACAGGTATTTAAGTAAAAAATAAATATTACTTATACACATAAGAATAATATATCAATTAATGAATATAAATACTCACATTCATACACATTTAATAAAGATACACTTTAAATATTGTACAATGTTTTTAAGAATATTGTCTTACGGATATATTCCCAGTAGGGGGATTGTGGGATCATATGGGAGGTAGATATTTAGAGCTTTTAGGAATTGCCACACTGCTTTCCACAGAGGTTGCACTAGTTTACACTCCCACTAACAGTGTAGAAGTGTTCCCTTTTCTCCACACCCTCTCCAGCAGCTGTTATTTTTGGAGTTGTTGATAATTGCCATTCTGACTGGAGTTAGGTGGTATCTCAGTGTGGTTTTGATTTGCATCTCCCTGATGATTAGTGAAGTTGAACATTTCTTCATATGTCTGTTGGCTGCTCGGATGTCTTCCTTTGTGAAGTGTCTGTTCATGTCTTTTCCCCATTTTATAATGGGGTTGTTTGTCTTTTTCTTTTCAGCACATTTGAGTTCCTTGTAAGATCAATGTTAAGCCTTTGTCTGACCTGGTGTTGGCAATACTTTTTCCCAGAACACAAATCACTCTACAAAAAAGACACCTGCACATGTATGTTTATCGCAGCATTGTTCACAATAGCAAGAACCTGGAAGCAACCATCAAAAGAGGATTGGATTAGAAAAATGTGGTACATATACATGATGGAATACTACGCAGCCATAAAAAAGAACAAAATCATGAATTTTGCAGCAACCTGGATGGAACTAGAGTCTATAATACTGAGTGACCTCTCACAAAAACAAAGGTCCGAGTATCACATGTATTCACTCATATAATGGACCTTGAACATCCAATCTAATACTATAAGAAAATGACTGACAGTAGTGGGAAACTATGGGGGGGGAGGGAGATGAGATTAACGAGCAAATATCTGTCTGGGGATGGGGAAGCACCTCTAATCAATAGGGTGCCTGAATGAAACATATTTGTATACCTAACCCTTAACTGTACCCCACAACATCATAATAAAAAAATATTGATTATTGAAAACAAAAAGAATATTGTCTTACAGTCCACTCACAGAACTAACATTAAGAAAAATATGTAAATGATGTACACACGTTCATAATTAGAATATATTAACAATTAATATACACATTGTATCATAGAATAAAACAAGCCATTTATATTCTCAAGATACCAGTTGATGGTTAGAGAACATATTTTTTCACAATGATTTTTATAAGAAATATGTCTGCTCTATTGCTAATATTGTTTGTTAGAACCTGGCTTATAAATAAATTAAATGGTAAAGCAAACATATTAGAAAGTATTGGTTTTATAACATGGCATATGGTATAACAAGTGATATGAAATATAATAAAATTAGGAGCTACCACTGTGCCCTAATTCTCCCTCCCCAAAAAATAAGATCACATTCACTTTTGGATATTTGTCAATTGAAAAAAAAATCATTCTGTTATACATATTTAGCTTTACTCTTCTAGTAAATTAGAATGTTTCTTCCAAAATGATAAAAAATAATTACAATTATAATAAATATAGTTATAGAAACATGCTTACTAGGAAAGATAAAACTAAAGGATTGCTGTCAATAGTGCTTGAGCACATCCTGCCCTCCAAACACTACTGCATGGTTTGACTTCCAAATGACGACCAATGCTTCATTTTGTTGTCATTCAGAACTGCTTCAATTAGCAGGCATGACTAATATTCTCAAAGGTTGAATATGTATTTTGCAATGACTCTGCCCAATAATTAAAACTTAAACCAAGAACAAGAATGTGATGTGATAACTACAATTTCAGAAAATAAGTAAAAGTATACCAGGAGTCTATGAAAGTATGCCACCAAAAGGGGAAGAGTAGTCTTCTGCTAGAGACTAAATACAGTGATGATAGCAATAAGCATCTCATTAGAAGATAATCTGAAGCTGAAATGAGATTGAGAGGAATCTTTTTATTTTATCTTATTTCAACTGCATTGCTTCACACTTTTCATTAGAAATAACATTTCCTCTTTTTCCTATTCTAAAATATTTTCATTTTGTATAACATTTATAAATAAACCTCTATTCATGTTTTTATCATTAGACAGAAATGCTGGATGATGGTTTAAGATATTACCACCAGAAGCAGGACAGGGTTATTTGCATAGAGTTTGATAAATAAGAAGAGACAAACAGAAAGCTAATGCATTGGGATTGCTAGCAGAGAAATTTTGTTTTGTTGCTTGTTATAATTTTTGGAGAAATAAGATAGAAATTGCATTTAGCTTGTAGTAACAGGTCTCTAATAAGCACTATGAGGTCATATTTTTTTATCTCATATTACATCAAGTCTTAAGGAGGCAATCTAGGGTAAGCACAATGTAAATCTATAAAACCATCAGAAAACTAGAAACTTTCCATTTAGTTTATCATGGATATCGTGCTCTGTCAGTACTCAAGGTCATCTAAAGTGTCAAACTGGTTGTTGAAGCTCTGGCAAACATAGCCACTTTCTAGACAGAAAGAAAAACGTAAACAAAATGCAGGAAGGAACCTACTAGCTAAATCAGGACTCAGGCCTCTTTAAGTTGCTTTCATTGAAATTCCACACACATTTTTCTTAGATTTTATTGATATCTCCTATAATGTGAGGAAAGGCCACCGTTTTTACTGTTAGCTGGATATAAAGCTCTCTGCAGACATTCTGTCTTATTATCATAAGAAACAAACAAACAAACAAAGGAGAATAAATTATCTGAACAGGGAAGTGTAAGTCTCTGCCACAGCCTCCCTGATCATAAGAACGTTTAATCGGTGCCTACAAAGAAAAAACAGAAATGTTGGACTAGAATAAAAAAAGCTTTTAATAAACAAAATGTCATTAGATAGATAAAGAACAACATTGGAAACATAAAAGCAAAAGAAAGCATTTGTGAAAACAGCAAACTGGAATGTATGCTAGTGGAAAGAGTTGATTCCCATCACCGTTCTTAGTGTAATATTATAGGCCTTCCTCCATGACTTCTTTCTTATCTGATTGCTGAATTTGGAGTAAGCTATTTGGCATGCATAATGCTACCTTTTCTTCTCCCTTTCTCAGGAGTAAAATACTCTTACAGGGGGAAAAAATCGCTTCTGCACATGGGCATAAAATACACAGAAGCAGGAAACCACAGGCCTGTAACTAGCTGTCCACTTAGCTAAAATTGATTACTTTAAGGTTCTGTATTACCCATCCTACTTGTCAGCAGATAAAAACCAACTTTTACTTGAGTTAAGGCTTCTAGCATTGCCAACTCAAGTGTTTTCAGCCTTGTGGTTAGTATAAAAGCAGAAGATATTGAGTCAGCAATTTGTAGAAGCGTCTATTAGACCCTATGAGTTTTCACTTCGACAGCTATATTACTAACTTAATAATTATTTAATTTATGTGATGTTGAAAAACTGTATACATTTGTGATATAAAGCATGAGGTTTGATATATGTATATGAGTACATTGTAGAAGGGCTAAATCAAGCTAAGAATATGCATTATTTCACATACTTATTCATTGTGTGAGGGGAATACTTATCCATTTTCTTAGAAATTTTCAGAGATACAATATATTGTTTTTAAATGTAGCCACTATTATGTACAACAGATCTCTTGAATTTATTACTCATGTCTAAATTAAATTTTGTGTCCTTTGACTAACATCTTCCCAGTCTCCTCATACTTCAGCCACTGGTAACCAATGTTTGATTCTTTGTTTATATGAATTCACCTTTTTATACTCCACATTATGTAAGATCATGTGGTATTTGTCTGGGATTATTTACCTTAGTTTAATAACCTTCAGGCTTATTCATGTTGTCACAAATTACAGGTTTTTTTCTTTCTTAGGGCTGAATAATATTCTACTGTGTATGTATACCACATTCTCTTTATTGATTTATTTACTGATAGGCACTTAAGTTGATAACATATCTTGGCTATTGAGAATAATGGTACAATGAACATGGGAGTACAGATGTCTTTTTGACACACTGATTTTAGTTGAATCTTAACAGCTGTAGCTGAGAGAAGACATTTTAAGACCTAGATTACTTATGTTTTTGAACTTGGTGAGGAAGTGAAGCATTCTCCAGGTGAGCAGCCATTTCTATATAGGCAGAACTTCACACCAAGGGATTTAATCAAAGCCCTAAGGGCCTTAACAAAGAAGCACTAACTGTGAAGTCCTAACAGAAGTTTAAAAGACTAAAAGAGATCCAGTTGAAGTAGAGGAGATAATGAAAAAAGATGGAAACACTCAAACATCTGTTCCAAGAATTGTTCCAGCAGACAGTAGAGGCAGAAGGCTCAGCAGACATATTTTGTCTAAAATTTGACCTCCAAAAGATTTGGACCATCCAAAGACAATAATAAAACTCAATGGTAGTGGGAATTATAGCAAAAGTGACTTTAATGCAGACTATTTTAAGTTTAGGAAACTTCCAGGTACATCTTATTATAGAAGTAATACAGTCTTGAAGTATATAGGGGCTGGATTTAGCATAAAAGCTTGGGAAGCATATAAAGCTCAGCATGTGTAGGTGGGTTACTGCTAGCACTGTGGCTGAGCAAAAGATATAATTATCAATAGTTATCAGAAAAAGAACATCTACCCAGAAAAGTTTTCAGATATTGAGATAATGTTTTTAAAATCTATTTTATAGGTTGGTAAAAGAAAGTAAGATTTAGTGTTTACCATGTTAGGAATGTGACTGAGACCAAAGTGAAATTACAGGAAATATAAAAAAAGATCTTTGGGAAAAATATAAAATAAGTTTTCTTGATAAATTTATGAATCAGAAAACTATTAATTAGGGCACTCTCAAAGTTGCAACCAGGTAGACAACTGTAAGAGCAATTGAAGATGTAGTTTATGATGACTATAGTACCTATATAAATATATATAAAGCTTAGACTTGTATAAGAGGAGAAGAACTAAAGAACCAGCATGCAGTTCTTATTGGGAGACAGCCTTGGAGGCCCGCCTGATTGACAAAGTCCAATGCTCTGAGGACCCCTGGCCGCAAAGCAAGTCTGGGCAGCTGAGGCCCTTCTGTCTTCTGTCTTTGCTGTTGGTACGGCTGAAGAAAATTCTGTGCAGTTGTGGAAGAAGAAAATGGCATGTTTATGCGAAGTACTCACAGCTAACCTGAGAATGTCATGGTTCATTTTTCCATTTTCCCACTATGCTGTTTGACCTTTTCTAACATATGCAAGGGTTAAACTCTGAAGCACATCAAGAATGCTTTCTTTCACTTGGTTATAAGTTACTAGATATTGCTTAAGTAATAAATGATATAAGTATATTCATTCCTTATTTGATTTAGAATTATGTAGTTTAGTGTTTAGACATAAGTTTTTTAGAAGCACAAGTTTATAGTAAGTTCATTATGAATTCATTATAAGTTCTAACACTTATCTAGGAGTTATGTAGGTGATGTATAACACTGTTTTCACTGATTTAGGATAAAGGTTAATCATTAAGGTTTTTACTTAATTCAATAGTTAAAACTCGAAGTTAACATTTATAGAGTGGGTTTTCACTGAACTCATAATATACTAATCAGACACTTTTATGATAAATTAGCTAAAGACAGAAAGCAACCTTGGGGGGCCTGGGAAACATTACTAAAAGCTTCTTTTGAGTTCTCTTTAGAAATAAACACTGCAGGATAAGAGAAAAGTAATGAGGACACCTGGACAAGAAAGGCAATTACAAAGCTCTGAAGATCATGGAAGCCACAGAAGGAAAACTACTGCTACATAAAGAACTTTACACTTGGAAACTTTCTGGAGACAGTTCAAGGACTGTAATTCGGGACTTTGGACTAAAACTATCATTTTTGGCTTTATGAATAAGACTCATTGTCTGAATGTTTATAGCGTTCTTGGCTTGTTTGTTGCTAAGACCACTAGATGGTGGTAACTTTTAGAGGATATGTACATGAAGGAATTTTCTTTGTCTTGCCCCTTTACAAATGGTATAAAAGCCTTCCCTTAGCTAACATTAAAGGTCATCTGTTCAGGAAGCAGGTGTCCGAGTATAATATTTTCGTCTTTCGCCTGTCCATCTCTCCTTCAGGAAAGCCCACGACCCTTGTGGGGCTGGACCCCTGCGAGTTCTCAAACATTATTGCTTCAGATTTAAGAGGACTTAATTTTGTAGGCTCAAATTCAGACTTTGTCATTGTTCTGATGAAATATGTCTAAAATTAGTATGTTCAAGCAAGGTAATTGGTCTATATTCTAAATCAGATGAAAGAAAAGTAGAACAAAAATAGATAAAAACCAGTACTACACTTAAAAGTCTTTGAGTAAATAATATATCTTTTGTAACATTATTTTATTCAGGAAGAAAAATAATATGATGTATATTCTTTGGAGAGATACAAGAACTTATCTCTTTCTTAGGTCAATCACTCAACTAAATTTACTGGAATACAATAGAAGAAAAAACAATGAATCTTAAAACAGAAAGAAAGAAAAGCTATATTGATGTCCTGAATTCCAAAGAATAAACACATCTAAATGAGAAAAGCTTCAAAAGTGAGTATTATAGCAATATCCAGGATTATTATATCAGATGAGTAAAGTTGCTAGACATTATAGGAAACTCAGGAAGTGGAGGCAACCAGGTAAAATGGGATAAGTGCACAGCACTATTTAAACAGAAAAGATTTAAGTTCTCTCTCAAAAAATATCATCATAATTTTCCTAATACAATCACATGCTTTCAATAAAGCACTCTGTCCTCAGAAGAAACTGAAGATTAAGGAATGTAAGGACACAGGATAGAATTAATGGACAAATCTGGTAATAAGAGCAAGGAATTTGATGCACACATACAGACACAGGAGTTCATGTAATATGGTTAAAATTTGAATAAGATGAGTGAATTATATTAATTTCCTAGTTATGATTGTGTTCTATAGCTTTGCAGAATCTTGCCATTGGGGGAACCTGGATTAAGGGTATAAAATGTCTCTGTATTATTTCTTAGAAGTGTTTGTGAATTCATAATTTTCTCAAAATACAGAGTCTAATAACAGCAATATAAAATAAAATAACTGAATAAATAAATTTTAAAATGAGTTGGAATATTTAGCTAAATGTGTGTCTTCCTGCAAAGTATTAAATGAACACAAACCATTTATTTAAAAAAAGAAACATTTGTTCTTTGGGGTCTTCTTCCTGCAGAGTATTAAATGAACACAAACCATATGTTTAAAAAAAGAAACATTTATTCTTTGGGGTCTTTGTCTTGAATCTGATCTCAAACAGTCCTTTAAAAACATATACATGTAATTTAGTGCTCTACAAAGTTGATGTAACAATATAATCCTGGCACTACCTCCCATATGAGAAGGTTACCTAATCTTTAAGAAGATCCATCTTAACGCAGGGAGGAGAGCAAAGAAAATTATATTCTATGCCCAGGACTAAAAATTTAGCATTATAAAGTAATAGGCAGACAGAAGTTAACATATGGGAAGATGAATATATGAAAATAAGAAAGGGCATGTTCTATCTGGAGGATGAATGCCCCTCACCAAATTTAAATTCAGTTTTAAAAACACTACCTGTAAAGCAAATCTAACCTGTAGTTCAATTTCTACCCCTAGGGTTATAATTTTCTGACTGTTTTACTATATCTTATTGCAGATTCCAGAAGAGGTGTTACCATTAATGTCAGGAAGAGCTAGTAAATCGAAGTCAAAACTTTGACTTTATCTTTGTGGGTGTCCTACTCTTGCTCATAGACTACTTGAAATGTTCAGATTAGTATCTACATTATCTTTGTAGACACTAGTGTCTGAAACAAATAATTAACAATGATTTGAGCTTATATTATTTTATAAATTTACGCAGTTATATTAATAAACATTTTATATCAAACTTGAGAAATTGAATACTTGATTTAAAGCCAGTACTGTCATTTTCTTATGTCATTTCAAAAGTTTCATTAAATAAATAGGAAAACATTAGCATGGTCTTCAAAATCAACCTGGCATTGGGCCCCAAAATCTTTATGTTTCTGCTTCAAACTTATTATTATAATATTACAAAATCAGATGAAAATTTTCACAATTCTACAAAACAACCTTAATAGTGCTTCACTTGGTCAGACTCTAGAAATAAAGAGTTTTAATCCAATTAGATTTGGTCAAAAAATTAGAGATTTTCAGGTGAACTTCACATTAGAATAATATTTTCAAGCTAGATGCAAGTAGAAAATAAACTTATATATCTTAAAAGCCTTTGAAGTCAAGTAAGATCGTGAACTAGATGATCCTTCCCAGAACTTATCAGGGTCAGAGTTTTAATACTAGCCATTCTTACAGGTTTTAGTAATATTTCTTAGTGCTTTCAGTTTGCTTTATCCTGGTGAAAAATAAAGCTGAGTATCTTTTTTATGTGCTTTTGACTATACATACACCTGGAATATCTGTTTGAAAACTTTGCCTTGTTTTTGCCTGTTCATAGCTCTATTATTAAGTCTTGAGGGTTGCTTATACATTCTGAATAGTGTCTTTTATCAGTTATGTGATTTAAAAATACTTCTTCAGTCTGTGGCATGGCTTTTTATTCTCCCAATTCTTCCCCCAGAGGAATTAAATCTTGATGTCATTATTTCCTACTACTACAGCAGAATCTTTTGGAATACTATACCAAGTGCTCTATAAATTATGAGCCTCTCCAATCAGATTGGTATGAACAAATATTCTCATCTAGATGTCATTGCTAGAACCTGTTATCTCTAATCATTTCAAATGATTTCTTTATCTGGTCTTACGTAATTTATAAAATCAATCATTTCTCTGTGCCAATCAATATTCTGCTGAATACTGAAGGAGGACCTCAGCAGATCTCTGGAGTTCCCTCTGTATGCAGCTGTTTCCTTTTTGATACACTGCCCTGAGAGTTCTAACTGTTTTGATTTCCCTGTTCTCTCTGCTCAATCTTCTCAACACAGTGAGTCCCAGAGTTTCACTTGGCTTCACCATGTGAATGCCACAACCTGAAATCCTCTCAAGGCAGTAAATCAGAGCAATCTTAGGGCTTATCTTACTTGTTTCATGTCCCTCAGAGGTCATCGTTCTTTGTTGTCTGATGTCCAGTGTCTTGAAAATAGTTATTTCGCATAGTTGCCTTATCTTTTGTTGTTTCAGCTACCAAGGTGACTCTCATTCTTTCATTCCCTCTTTATGGGAATCTGAAAATTCCTTCTAAAATGTATATTTTGAAATACACATAGTCAAGGACATCGGAAAGACATTAAAGTTCTAGATAAACAAGATCAGATCCCCCCCCCCCTTTTTTTTTTTTTTTGAGTTGGAGTCTCACTCTGTGACCCAGACTAGAGTTCAGTGGCTGCTCCCGGCCTTGCCTGCTGGGCTCCGGCGATCCTTCCGCCTCAGCCTTCCGAGTAGCTGGAATTACAGGCATGCGCTACCACGCCCGGCTGATTTTTTGATTTATTGTAGAGACAAGGTCTCGCTGCCCAGGCGGGTCTCGAACCCGCGGGCTCAGGCAATCCACTCACCTCAGCCTCCCAAAGGCGCAGGATTACAGGCTGAGCCACCGAGCCCAGCTCAGATCCCTTTTTTCCTCCTAGAGTTATCATTCTCGTGACTACCATACACGATTTAAAACAACTATCAAAGTTTATAAATGAAAAAGGTATTACAAATGCCAATATAACTTCTCGATTGAAGAGAAAGCTCGTGGACTAGTTATAAGTGACCTTGATTCCGTCTAGAGACATTTTTCAATTACAGAGCATGGAAGTCATCATTCTGGACCAGGCTGGCTACACTTACCGGAATGTGTTCATACATGGCGAATCATACAAATAAGGAAAGAAAAGACAAGAGAAAGATGAAAAGTAATGAGCAACAGTGCTCAAGAATGCAATAGAAGGAATAATTAAATAAAAAATAGGTATTTTGCATATGATCATGCATATATACAAATATATGTTGTAAATTAACAGATATGTGTTTATGTTGTATTGCTTGTTTAAGATGTCTTTAAATCAAATATTTATATCAACACTAAACACCAGTTCATTTCTGTAACACTGTTCTTTCCCCAACACTAAGACATTTGCAGGAATTTAAGTATGCTAAGGATTATATTTATGAATTATACTTGTTCACTTAGGATTGCTGTCATATTTTCAACTGGCATTTAAGCAAATTTAGTAATTTTGAATAAAAATAACAGAATGAATTCCTGAATAATATAGATATGAGAGATAGGGTGTGGGTTAATTGCATACATTTTTCAAGCAATCAGAATTACACTATTTTATTCAAGATCTATGATTAAAATATTGTTTGGCACAACTTAATTCCAATGATATAAAGAAAAATTACAAGTTTAGATTGTATACTGCTAGGAAAGAAGAAAAGGAAATAGACACCTATATTATGGTTAGTTTAAGTAGTTTAAGAATTATATAATTATTTGTGATTTTTAGAATAATATTTTGTGTATAATAGATTAAGTACAGCAATGTCACCAAATTTTTAACATCTGACAGATGTAAAGAAAAAGCAATATAGCATGGGCAGCTGATATAAAACAACCCACACTTCTTACCCACTTCCCTGTCTTCGTCTCTGACCTTTTTAAATTGCAAAATACCTGTGTTATTAGTAATACTAGGATCTGTCTTCAACTTATTGATAAATGAGAAAAGAACTTTATCAGAGTGTTTCATTTTACAGACAAATAATATTTTTAAAAGATGATGAAAGATCACAAAAGGTATTATTCTACTCATGTGCTCTGGACATTTTCCAAAGTGCCTCTTCAGTCGCAAGTTCTGTCTTTTACTTCTGTGCTACATAAGTGGAGAGTATACAAACCTTGAGGTTGCAATGGCTGGTCTTTTGCCCAGAGGTTTCTTAAAGGTTCTGCCAGTGGGAGGTATTGGTAGGAAGCTGGTTTCCCTTAAGTCCTTCTACTCCTTTGTAAACAGGCACTTATTAAACTCTCCTCAGTTACCCCATCTGGGAATAACATTTGTTTCCTCGAGTAATATTTGAGAAGATAAAACACAAAAAATATTTCTTTAAAAATATCTTAAAACCTAACTTTTTGTTCTGTGTTGAATGTGAAGAATAGACTAGCATATAATCAGTTAAAAGGAAAAGGTGCATTTGGAGGATGTTATATTGAGTTTTAAATTTGGCGAAGAACATACATATTTTGGGATCGCAATTAGTAAATTACTTGAAAATGTATAATTATCTTCACAAATATTTATAGCATATATATTTATTTACATGATGCAATACATTAGAATATATTTCCTGGTTCTAGTTTATAA
This sequence comes from Carlito syrichta, assembly GCF_000164805.1. Classification (NCBI taxonomy): domain Eukaryota; kingdom Metazoa; phylum Chordata; class Mammalia; order Primates; family Tarsiidae; genus Carlito; species Carlito syrichta. Next base: position 56,017 of record NW_007251092.1, read on the forward strand.
AATCCCTTTTCTATGATTAATGCAAGGCAAACTGTTATTTGTAAATAATTACAAATAAAATATAAAATTATGTAAGTCACTTATAAAATGACATCATGTTAATATAAATATTTTCTTTTAGTCATTTACACAACTTAATGTGTGTTCATAAAACTACACATGATTTAAATATCTGGTATACAACATTAGGAATTTTAATCCTTAAAACTGACAGTGAGTCAAGTAAATAATATTAATAAATTTCTAAACTTTTTAATTAAAATGTGGGAGACATTTTCTGTCCATTTTGGAGGGCAGCAAATTATACCTTATTCAGTAAATGAAGTTTTATAAAGATTTACATAGATAAAGTATACTTTTACCTAACATTAGTGAATGTTCTTTGTGTTAATTTTTACTAATCTATTTTCTATAAGTTTCTCTAATGTGGTTCTTTTAGAATAAGCAAAAGCAATATTTCAAGGAAGAATAATAAATCTATCACCTGGTTAGAATTTAACAATTAAAATACACAAAACCTTAATGGCAGACTATAAAAATATCAAAAATGAAGACATACTCTTAAATGTATTAATATATAAATGCTTTTTGATCTAGCTATCTCACATGCTGATTTTGAAAACAAAAACAAACAGATATATATGCAAGACAAAAGTATACTAGTGTTAACCAATTGTGAATTGGTTGTTTACTTCTCTATTTGAAGGATATTGATAAAATGAAAAACTGAGTGCATAATAGAGAACAATTTCATTTGCATTTAGTAAAACAAAATGTGAAACTGCATTTAGAATATGATTACTATCTGTCTTTCATTTTTCTTTTGTAGAACTACCATTATATGATTAACTGAAAAGTTTCTGCTCATTCTAACAAAATATTTGCTAATTTATAAATCTGTTTTATGAATTTGGTAATATATAGACAAATTTTCAATATGTAAACTTAAGTATCTTCAGGGAAAAATATAGTTGCACTCGATTCAGGTGACATGAAAATAGTCAAAAGGAGTTAGAACATGAATTCTTTCTAGTTCACAGAGTCTGTGAAGAATGATCCCATGTCAACTGCAGCTCTTCACATGATAACTTGTTACAGGAAAGAGGAAAAAGAAATCCTGTCTATAAAAACAGGTATTGTATTTCATTATTTTAATTCAGCATTCAGGGTTTTTCTAGATTATAGAGCAAAAAATAATAAAACATGATTCATTTTCAAGGTTGCCAAAAGCCACTAATGCTTCCAAATTGATATTCATGCATTATTATGTCTTACATTACAAAACCTTAAAGAGACAATAAAGAAGATTGCATTTTTTTGTAAAGAGTCTTATTTCAGATGAGAACAGAAATTGGATTATATTTTATCTGTATTTCTGGCAATATATTTTGAGATTTCTAAAAGTCTTCTAGTAACTTTTTTAAACTTAGTAAATAAATAATGTTGGTAAATGTTAGTAATTAAAAGTTAATTTAAAAATAAGTTTACAATTAAAACTAGAATATATTATTAGTGATTGATATATTGAATATTTTTAATATGTTTAGCTTTAAGCATTTATTTATTAAGGACAGAATCCAAATAAGCTATCATTTAAAATAAATAATTGAATATGTACCTAACATGGCCAATAAATATTAAATTACAAATATTAGCAGACCTATATGCAGATAGATGTTGCTTGAATTTTCCTAAAAGTTGTGAAAAATATGTATTGTCTCTTTCTTGTGATTTTCAAGTGAAAAAAGAAAACAAAACATAGAGATATATTGTATATAACTATATTATCAGTAGTTAAAAAATGTTATTTATCATGGCTTCTACCATGATCTCAGAAAGATCTAATTTGTGGGATTTAGTACACAAATTAATTGATTAAAAGTTTAGTATCTTCTAATATTGAATTATATGATACCTTGTTTCTTTTTTTTGTTTGTTTGATTGGAGTCTCACTCTGACTGGAGTGCAGTGGCAGCTCCCAGCCACCGCAGCCTCGACCTGCTGGGCTCCGGCGATCCTTCCACCTCAGCCTTCCGAGAAGCCGGAATTACAGGCATGCGCTACCACGCCCGGCTGATTTTTTGATTTATTGTAGAGATGAGGTCTCGCTGCCCAGGTGGGTCTCGAACCCGCGGGCTCAGGTAATCCATTCACCTCAGCCTCCCAAAGGTGTGGGATTACAGGCTGAGGCACCAAGCCCAGCTGATCCCTTGTTTCTTACCTGGAAGAAACAGTGAATGTTCATCCCATATCTTTTCTGAAAAGGTGCTTAAATTTCTAATCCAGAAACAATTTTCTTATCTTCCACCTATTGGTAATACCAAATTATAGTATCCAATTAGTAGATCCAACTAGATTTCAGGAGAGTTAAATGATTCTAAAACAACTGTATAGCCAAACATTATGAAGTATTATTTCATTTTTGATTTGCCATCATCTACTCATCAACATTTTTTTCAGTGAATACTAGATAAAGCATGTAGAATATAATTGAGCTGAGCAGAGAAATCTATTACTTTATTTTTTCCTCTGGCAATACATTTTACGTGATTCTGTTTATGATTCCATGTACTGTAGAAGGAGAAAGCAGGGTTGAAGAAAAAAAAATATGCGAAGACTAAGAGATAGAAGAAAGGATGATCACATATGGTATCCAGACAAGTAATATGAAAGTATCTGCATCTATCTATCAGAACTGTATACCAATGGATTGATGGAAAACACCACTGCAATCCACAACAAACATGTAAGTATTGGATATTCCTAATGACTTTGAATTCAAAAGTATTTAATCAAACCTAGTCATATGTCCACTTGTACTTATTTAATCATATACAGTAAGAAAAAAGTAATTTAAATGATCATTTTTCTACATTTATTCTCTCTGTTTGCTTTGCAGTGCATAGCAAGTGAAAGAAAAAAGTGATGTTTTCACAGATAATTTTAGTAACTAACATTTCTTATAAAAAGATATTAAGAATTCTGTTTCTAGTCATGAGATAACAAAAGAGCTATCTATATTAGCAATTATTCTCTCACTGTAAATTAGAAATTTAAACAAAATATATAAAACTATGGAAACCAAAAAATACACAAAACAATCATTTTCATAAATTGCAGATATAAGCAAGATATTATGATTGTTGAGAGATGAAAATTTTTTTGTAGGGATAGAGAAGACAAACAGAGCCTGGCAGCTTTGTTGAATTGAAGAGAAAGAATATAATATAAGAGTGATTAAAAAATCTAAAATGTATATTGCAAAGTAACATTAAAAAAAAGAGTATAGGAACAAAAATATAGAAAAGTCTATAAAGAGGTCCACTTAAGTCTTTGACTGATTAATACCCTGTGAATATTTAGAAATTCTAAATTTATGACCCAAGTTAACTTCCAAGTAAAGAACAATTATGTAGGCACTGAAAAAGTTCCCTAATTCAAAAATGTTCAGAAGATGTAGGAGATGTCAACAGTCAAAGTGTAGAGGCATTGTGGAATACATGAGATATTAATAGAAATCTCAGGAAAGTCACATCACAGAAATGGTGTTAAACTGATAATGTAAAAAAGACATTGATCTGCCCAAAATTGTTTTTTAAAACAACTCTCAAAATGTGAAACCTTATGTTAAAATAACTCTCTACCAATACAAATTGCAACTTGTCTTAAATAATGCAGAAAAATAATGAAACCTGGCATTCAATAAAATAAAATTCAAAATGTCTAGGACCAAATGATAGTTTCTTAAATACTGCAAAATTTTATATGACTTATTTTTGCTTTTTTTCTCAGTATTTTGAAGTGTTCAATCTGGAATTATGTACATGAATGAAAAATGTCTGCAAAAGAAGAATACAAGCATCTTTTTATTAGCACATATGTCAGAACATTATGTAGTAAATGATATATACACATATATAATTTGTACTTGTCAATTTTAATTAATTAATACAAATTTTTAAATTGTTGATTTCTAATTCAGCACATTAGTGGTACTTAAAGTATTCAGCTGGTTAATTTGACATACATTTTCTTACTATTTTAAGTAAAATTGTTGATATTTTCTAGGGAAGTATTTTAAATTTGATATAATTTCTGTTATGCTAGAACTAATTACCTGCTTTGGACAGTGACATATGTACATTATGGTTTTTATTAAGTAGCTGAATAATACAGCAAATAAAATGAAAAACAATAATATTTTAAAATAATTTATCTGGCTAAACTTATACAATATATTCAGTAGTTATTGGGGCCAATTTTTGCTATCAAACTGCAGAAAAGTCATAACTAGTTGATATTCAATTGCCATGTAAGTCATTCCAATCACTTTCTACCCATTTTCATCAAATAAAAATCACTTCTCTACCATATGTATTAGTGCTCAGTAATATCATATTTCTACTTACCTGGAAGTCATGAAAAACACAAAATGATAGATAAATCTTGCCAGTGTTAATAGCAACTGATAAATGAGTACCTTTTTTCAATTTCTTATGGTCTTCTTGCTGTCAAGATACCTAATTTGAACGGATACAAAATATGAGGTTCACATTCTAAAGGGATACATTTTGCCAATTATGATAAAAGAATTGCATATCTCTAGTATTTCTTGTTCACTACAAACTTTCTGGCACTTAGAACTGTATCCTGCCATTGTAGGAACTCAAAAATTATTTTTCAAATGTATAATAAATACAGACAAAGTAAATAAATGTGAGCATGTAATAAAAGTCACATTGAATAAAAGGACAAACAGCAGGAAAAAAGTGAATTTTTTTTTATTTAGGGTTTAAAAATAGGGAAAAGTTTATTGTAGCAATTATTAACAGTATTTTTAAACATTGTTGCTCAGTAGGGAAAAAGGAGATGCTTAAATTATTAATGTAAATTGCACATATCTTTCATATCTGAAATATAACTGACTGTGATTTGTATACACACTGAATAGTCTACAGAGTTGTGATGATGTCCAACATTGTGTTTTTGTTATGAATATGCAAGTCATAGTGGAATCTATCCCATAGTTAAAGGTTATTTAGAAATTGGCAAAACACTTGAAAAAATCAACACTCTTTAAAAGAAAACTGTACTTGGGAGGCTGAGGTGAGTGAATTGCCTGAGCCCGTGGGTTCGAGACCCGCCTGGGCAACTTGGTAAGACCTCATCTCTACAATAAATCAAAAAACTAGCCGGGTGTGGTAGCGCACACCTGTAGTTCCAGCTACTCAGAAGGCTGAGGCGGAAGGATTGCCGGAGCCCAGCAGGTCGAGGCTTTGGTGGCCAGGAGCGGCCACTGCACTCCAGTCTGGGTGACGGAGTGAGACTCCAACTCAAAAAAAAAAAAACAAAAAAACTGTAATATCAAAAATACTTGACATTTATAGAGTGTTATGGCTTTATAATTTAGGATTAAATGAAAGTGAGTTTTCAATCGTTTCTGTTCAGCATTATTTCTTCTTTAATAGATGTAGCTCACCTCTCAGAAGTCTTTCAGTGCTAAACTTTGATAATATCATAAAATGTAATACAATATAAAGCAAAATTTAATAAATATAAAATCATGTCTCAAACTCTTTTTTTATTCAAGCGTATCAGTCATTAAATTAAACTCCTAAGTCTGCTGTGTTTTAAAAGTAACAGGTAAGGCATCAAGCATTTAAAAATGATATTGTAGTTGACACGTAAATAAAGTTTTGAGTCATTAGGACTACACTAAAGACCAATTTGACATTCTTACATAAGCAGAATGTAGAATAACATATTTAAACACAGCAGACTTAGAACCCTACTGAGGAGTCTGGCCACCCTCCCCACAACAGATGTGGTGCACAGCCAGTACATTGCAGTCTCTGAAGGGAGCTATAGTCAAGGATTCCAACAAACTGATAGATCACACTCTTCTTTTGTTTAATTTCCTATCCCCAGCACCTACATTTCTAGGTCGCTTTATCTGAGACCTTGGTCAAAGTCTCTTCAGATACTTCTGCTTAGGCCTCCATATGAGGGAAAGAGAGGGGGGAAACTTGAAGACAATTTTGCCCATTCTGATTCATACCATTTTCCTTCTCTTAGCCCTTCCTCCATAACATAACACTCTTAATGGTTTCTCTTCAGGTTCCACTGGGCGCATTGTTCCATGGATAAAAATGAACTACGGGAGTCAGCATTTATTCTGATTTTAAACTCATGCCTACATTATCACAATAAAGGGCTTAAGGGCTTAACTCTTTCATTTTTGGCTTGTTGCTTTAATTGACTACTCTGACAGGTCAACTCTCCTCAACTGAGCTGAGTTTCTGACACCTACCAAAACAAAAACAAAAGCAGAGGTATATGCTTTTTAAAACCTTGTATTTAAATAAAAGTGTTGCAAGAGTTTTTGAACTCCGCTGTCATCTTACACCAGCAACCTCGGGTTCTTGTCCCAGGACCAAGAAGATTGAGGAATTCGCACACCAAAAGGATGAGTGAAAGAAGGAATTAATTAAACAACAAAGTTCTTCAGAAGAGAAGTGGCCTAAAGTGGGTTGCCTGCAGTAGAGGAATCTTCTGGGTTGTTCTCTCTCCTTCCTAGGAGCATTCTTCTCATTTGCATCTTACATGCCACTCACCCTCCTAGCTGTTTCGGGCCCTAGTCTTTACAGCTCATGTGTGCCCTTGTCCGGAGTTATCCCATCTTGATTATTACCCACAAGTACTAGAGAACAGCCCACTCAGGGAGGTATAAACTCAATGCTAATATCATGCTGCTGATATTATAATAAACTTAGGTTAAGTTAGGACACTTAGTTAAGCTATTGCGCCTGCGTTCACATGGGAAAAGGTGCCTTTGAACAAAACAGCCTGGCTTAAGAATATGTTCTTAACCACATTGACCACGTTTTCAAATGCTAGTTATATAATGGCGGCGGTGAGGGGGTGTTCCTATAGGTGTTACTTCTCCTGGAGACCCCTCCTGTCTCTCTGCCTAGGCAGCATCAGGCTACCTCCTCTCTCAAAAGGACTTTGACCAACATGTGAACAAAGCAATGTGTCTTACTCCATGAACATTTCTAAGAATAGTAATTCTAAATGTAGATTTTTTAAAATTCAATGACTTTTTTAAAAAAGACAGAGTGTTGAAATAAGCATTCAATCTGGATTAAAATTAATGTATCTATTTGAACATTTGTGAGATTTATATATATTGGAAATATACACATATTGCAGTATTTCAAAGACAAATATTTTCTTATTGGGCTTTCTTATTGGGAGCCCCATCTAGGATCCCCATTCCCTTATTTATTCATTTAATTATTTAAGAAATTTTTATCTAGTATCTAAAGTTTGCCAGATGCTGGCTTTTTAGCAGACACATAGCTGTGAGGCAAGACAGAATATATTTCTTAACTCATAAGATTTACATTTAAGTGGAGTATACAGGAAGATTGGAATTCAAAAAACTATTCTATTGATCCAAGCAGTCACAGGACTGCTCAGATTCAAAGGAAGAAAACAGACCCCTATATCCATGGAACGTATATAAAATAATTTACAATTTTTTTTATTGTTGTTTGCTTTCTTGCTTTAGTGTACTATCATGGTATTCTTAAGGAAATAGGAATTGAAAAACTACAATTGAAACTAAAAAGACGTAGGGGATTTGGGAAAAGTATATTTATGATTAGGTACCAGATATATTTTTCCTCCTCTGATTGATTTTCTTAAACTTTCCCACTTCAGAAGGAACTGTAAAATAGCATGAACAGGATGATACACAATGTGAGTGTTGATATTTTCCCAGATCGCTTAGGAATAATTCAGTGGCCTTGTTACTAAATTGTTACAATTCAGTGGGGATACAGGCTATAGATAGTTATGAATAGACACAAGGTGGATGCATTGTCATTTTTAAATATTTACATTTTTGTGTACCCTTGTAAATGCAGAGTGCTAACATTTTTTGTTTGTTTGTTTTTTGTTTTTGTGTGTGTGTGTGTTGGAGTCTCACTCTGTCGCCCAGACTGGAGTGCAGTGGCTGCTCCCGGCCACCGCAGCCTCGACCTGCTGGGCTCCAGTGATCCTTCCGCCTCAGCCTTCCTAGTAGCCGGAATTATAGGCATGCGCTACCACGCCTGGCTGATTTGTTGATTTATTGTAGAGATGAGGTCTCGCTGCCCAGGCGGGTCTCGAACCCACGGACTCAGGCAATCCACTCACCTCAGCCTCCCAAAGGCACGGGATTACAGGCTGAGCCACCGAGCCCGGCTTCTAACATGTTTTAATTAAACATTTTAAGGGGGAATGTGTAAAAAAACATTTAGAAACCTACATCGAAGAAGCTTTGTAATCCAAACTGGAATCTATAAGACTAGGTTTTGCATAATTAATTGTTTTTAAATAAAAAACTCAACACTTCTAGAGGTTTTATTCTGAGTAAACTAATTCCATTATTTTAATTACATCTTAATTCTATAATCAAATTTCTCCTATCTGTTTAAATTTAAAAATCTCTTTCCCCTTTGATATATATGTGTTTATACATGCGCACATACAAATGTATGTATCATATTTCTTATTACATAATATGTACAATTGATTTACACATTTAGAAGCAATAAAATTATTATTTTTTCTATGAATGTATTAAAACTAGCCAACAAAATATTTTTGTGCATTATTTGTGTTTATTTTGTATAAGAAAACATTATACAAAATTTATTCATCTAGTGCTGACTCATTTTATCAAAATAGTCTCTATTTCTAATTTTTTAAAATTTAAATATTTTACCCTTGGTTTGTACAAACCAAATTATATGACTAGACTGACATTGTATATATTAATATATGCACTTTATATTTATGATCCACATTAAGTAGGTTGGATTAAAAAAATTACGTTGTAGGAATTGTATTGCATTATGGCAATTATAACCCATTACTGAGGATTTAGCTTATATGTTAATATTGGTTTTATTGTATTCTAATCACAGACACTAATACTAGGGACACATTTATTAGCTCGTTTTAATCTTTGCATTTTTTTCTGATATTTTCTACTAAACATAAATTAATAACTTTTAGAACATATGGTGAAAGGTGAAAAAAATCTAAATGTAAGATATAACTTCAGGTTTATTTGTGTAAAGGATTAAGGTTACATGAATGTCATCTCTTTATAAAGTACCACACTATAGTTTTATTACTTATTACCCTCTGCATCAAACCAAACAGTGCATATGGTTATAACATTGATTTCTTAATATTATGAAAATTTCCCTACCAACAGCTGGTCCCTAGAACAAATGAATATGTCAATGGCTGATTACAGATTAATGATAGAGCTATTCTTCAAAGGTACATCAATTCACATTCAAATATAACCTCATAGTAGTTTAGAATGCTTAGTTAAAAGAAAAACTCTAGTTTATGCATTTAAGTATTTTACTGATATAAAATTGAATGCTTTTAAAGAGATAACAATTTAGAAAAAAGGTTGATATAATTTAAATTTAGACCTTTGAAAAGCACATCTGTTTTGGAATTTGATGATTTATCAAGCTCAGAATGAAGCTACTACTAATCAAATTTGCCTGAAGTTACCAGACAAAAATATATTATCTGACAGGCTTATTTTGGGTACATTTTAAAAACATTTTTCCAACTTGTACAAATTTATAAACTCAGTCTACAAAATCAGAAAGAGTTCAGAATTCCTGTTTGCTAAGCACATTCTGAAAATTACATTTTTTACATAAAATGTTATAAAAACCTTTTTTTTAAAAAAAAAAGATTTTTCCAGTTTATTAACTCATTGTAACTGTATATGTTTATTGGGTACAATCTGATGTTTCTGTACATATCTACATTGCATAATGATCCAGTGGTAGCTAATGTATCTATCACCTCATGCATTTATCTTCTTGTAGCTAGAAAATTCCAAAGCTTCTCTTTTAAGCCATTTTGTAATATGCAATATTTACCTGTTGACCATAGTCACAGTACTATGAAATAGAACACCAGGACTTATTGTTCCTATCTAATTGTAACTTTGCAGCCTTTGACATCATCTCCTCTCACCTAGTTCCTCAGTCTCCTAACCACTGTTCTACTTCCTGTTTCTATTTTTCTTTCATGTGAATAAGATCATGTGGCATTTATCTTTCTGGTCTGAAATATTTGTTAACATAATGTCCTCCAGTTTCATCCATTGTCAAAAATGACAAGATTTCATTCTTTTTTTATTGCTGAATAACATTCCATTGTTTATATATACAAAATATTCTTTATACATCAATTCATTGATGGACACTTAGACTGATTCCATAGGTTGGCTGTTGTAAATATGTTGCAATAAACATGGGCGTGCACACATAACTATGACATACCGATTTTATATCCTTTAAATAAATATCCAGTGGTGAGATTGCTGGGTCATATGGTAGTTCTGTTTTTAATTTTTTGAAGAACCTCCATAACTGCTTGCCATAGCAGCTGTACTAGTCAACAAAGCCTCCAACAGTGTGTGAGTGTTGTGTTGTCTTTTCCCCCACATTCTCACTGAAATTTAATATTATTCTTTCTTTTCTTTCTTTCTTTCTTTCTTTCTTTCTTTCTTTCTTTCTTTCTTTCTTTCTTTCTTTCTTTCTTTCTTTCTCTCGCTGTCTTCTTCTCTTTCTTTCTCTTTCTCTCTTTCCTCTTCCTTCCTTCCCTCCCTCCCTCCCTTTCTTCCTTTCTTTTCACTTTGAAAAACAGAAGTCTATTGTCTTACAGTTCTGGAGGCCAGAAATCTGAAATTAAGGTGTCCACAAGGCCATGCTCCCTCTGAAACCTGTAGAAAATTCCTTTCATCCTTTTTCCTGGCTTCTGGAAGTGGCCAGTAACACTGGCACTCCTGGACTTGGAGTTGCCTAACTCCAGTTTCTGTTTCATGTGGTCTTCCCTCTCTTGGGTCTGCCTTTTTTTTTTGTCTTTTTTAATGATAGCCATTCTATCGGAAGTGAGGTGGTATCACATTGTGGTTTTGATTTGCATTTCTCTGGTGATTAGTGATGCTGAACATTTTTTTTCTTATACATACTGTCTCTTTTTTGAGAAATGTCTGCTAAAGGCTTTTGCTCATTCTTAATTTTGTTTTATTCAGTTTTGCTGTTAAGTTGTTTTTATAGTCTGGATATTAACCCTTTGTCAGATGTATGGTTTACAAATATTTTCCTCCACTTTGTAGGTTGCCTTTTCACTTTGTTAATAGTTGACTCTACTATGTAAATAACAAATAGTTGTCGTATCGCTTTGGTGTAATCAAATTTGCCTACTTTTGCATTTTTGTTGCTTGTACTTTTAAGGTCTTATTTTAGAAATTATTGCCCACCAATGTCATAACCATTTTCTCTGTTTTCTTCTATTAGTTTCCTAGCTTCAGTTCATCAGTTTAAGCGTTTAATCCATTTTGAGCTGATTTTGTTGTTTTAGTCCCTTTTTGGCAAGGGATGAGCACCGGGCAACTTTAGTCAGCCACTTTGCTGAGGTCACTTCCGGAATTCTAATCCTAGGAATTTTTTTTTTCTTTTTTTTTTACATTTTTGGAGTACTATAGCAATATTACCATGCTACCATCATTGCTAAAAGTGAGCATTTTTTTCACTTTTCTACCTATCAGAAACAGTTATAAACTACCTAACCCTCCATTATCTTTATATTTGAAAACTATCTTTCAAATTGAGTTCTCACAATTGGGTAAACAATGAGAAAAACAATAGAGAAAGTAAAGCTAACAAATCTGTTCTCAAGTTTAATACAGCACTGTGGCTCTTCACAATTTTAAAGATTGTGCTTTTCTCTATTACTGTTGTTAACATTGGAAGCTAAACTTCATCATCTGACATTTGCTGGTGCCTGACACATTATAGATTAGATTATTAGATTTATAGAAAACTTTACTGATATTAAACTCACAAATACATTTAATTCATATGACTATTTGAAAGCCCTCCTAAACTGTAAACATTCCTTAAAACACAAATAGTTGAATGCTCTTCAATAAAAGTCTTTTGACAATATTGCTCTTTAATTATCTACAGAATTATAAGTGAATAATGCTCCTTTGTGTGTGTGTATCACATTTTTTTGTCCATACACCCTTTGATATACACGTAGGTTAATTATCTTGCCTATCATAAACAATACTGCAACAGACATGGGAGTTCAGCTATCTCTTCGGCACAGTTAATTAGCCACCAAAATAAAGAAACTTTGTCATCTTGAGCAAAATTCATGAACCTGGAAAACATTCTGTTAAGTTAAATAAACCAGGCAAAAGATAAACAAATATTGCATGATCTAACTTATTTGTGAAATGTAAAAACTTGATCTTTTAATAATAGTGAGTATGATGGTGGTTAACAGAGGCTACAGTGGTTAGTAGGGAGGAGTGGAGGTTAGAGATATGTTTGTCAAAGGATATATATTATATTGGAGAAATAGGCTGGAAAGGTCTATCATACAGCACGATGGCTATACTTAATGTCAATAGATTATATTCTTGAAAAATGTTAAGAGGGTGATGTTAAGTGTTCCTACCACAAAAATGTTAACTATGTGAGGTAATATATTTTAATTAGCAAGATTTAACCATTCCACGATGTATTTATATTCCAAAACATCACATTGTTCACAGTAAATGCATACAATTTTACAAATCAATTTAAAAAATAGATTTGAAAAAATAACTTTTCTATATACTTTTTATTGGTATTTAAGCAAATCTGTTTAAGTTTTGGTTACTTAAACATGCTTTTTATACTGTCACATTTTTTTCTTTATTAAAATTCCAGAAAGAACAAGAATATCAGCTGAGATCAGAAGAGCATTTTAAGGCATTTAAAAGAAATATTTCAAAAGTATGGGTTTTATGTATTCCTCTTGTACAGAAGATACACTCTTCTATGTGTGTGTTAGACGAGTACCTATAAATTGCACATGCTAGGGAACACACACAGATTTACATGAACAGATTAGCGAAGTTACGTTTGAGTTCATAAGCTACCTGTACTAAAGCAGTTATGTATGAACCTCTGTTACTGATCCAAAATATTGCCTAGATGAGGTGACTGAAAAGCCTGCAATATGATATGTTGAAGATTATACAATAACTAAGTGATAGACTTAGGAGAATGCATTTTAGTAATTGATGAAATACTTAAAATTTGATAAATTATTAACCCTATATTTGAGTACTTCTAAATTGTTATTTTTAAACTTTCCTGTTTTACACAATCAAAACAAATAAAAATATGGGAAGAAAATACTGATTTTAATGATACTTTTTCAAAATAAAATTAGATCTGGTAAATCTGTAATTAATGTCATTCAAGTGTTATACTGTTTCACTGATTAGAATGTAAACTAAAATTTTGTTTATTCATTTTCTTAAGTTAAAAGCATAATTGCTAGGGTTTTATTTTTATAATCCTTTTGGTTATCTTAATATATTTTGGAAAACCAGAAAAAAAATTTAAACATAAGGAAAGTGTAATTTACTATAATTATTAAATTTTTTTCTATACACAGGTGGTATATAGTTATTTAATATTTCCCACTTGAACTAGAAATAGTCATTAAAAATTATTTCATTAAATATACAGCTGCACATAATTCTTTCAACCTATTTTTCTCATCCTTGTTTGTATATGCTTATGCAAATATAATTAATAAAATAGAATAGACTATAATATACAATGTTCCTAACTTGGAATTTTAAAATATGTATAGTTTATATCATGTTAGAATTTATTCTAATTAATTTAGTAAGACATATTCTAATAGTAGAAAGTTTGAGAATCTTGTTACTCAAAGAAAACTATGGATTTAGAAGAAAAATGAAGGTGGAAGAAGTAAATGGAAAGAATTGAAAACAATCTTTTGGCAGGTCTAGCATGTGTGGTTTGCTGAGAAGCTGATAACAGAGGTAATTTGCTGTAAGCAATAATCTAATATTTCTATCTTATTACTTTATAGAGAAGCATTATAAATAAATATCAGAAAAAAAATTGCCCTCAAAACATATTAGTGAACCATTCTGTTTTTCTTGTAGACAACAATATGGTTATAGTGATAAATTTATATTTCTTAAATAGTACAGTGATAATTGCTCCAAGAACGGAATCAATATTTACATTTATAATCATATGATCTGCATGTAAGTTATTTATCTTTCATTATAATAGTACATTACCAATATGTCTGCTAGAGTTTGAGATTTGCAAATTTTCTTAAAATAATATTTCTACATTACATTTATGTTCTAGTTTCCATGTGTCATTACTGTCTACAATATATGAAGTAACTTGCCATCTTAGTTTGTTTATGTTGCTATAAAGGAACACCTCAGGCTGAATAATTTACAAAGAAAAGAGATTCATTTGGCTTCAGGATGTACAAGAGGCAGGGCTCTGTTGAGAGATTCAGGTTGCCTCTGCTCGTGGTAGAAGGCAAATGGGAGCCATCGTGAGCAGATCACACGACGAGACAAAGGAAGAGAAAGGCAGGTGCCCGGTTCTTATTAACCATCAGTCCTTGTGGGAACTAATGAAAGGAAAACTCACTCACTACCATGAGGCCCACAGGCCATTCATGAGGAAACCTTCCTCATGACCCAAGCACCTTACTTTTGGCCTCAATTCCAACATTAGGGACTTAATTTCAACATGAGATTTGGAGGGGACAATATCCAAACTATATCACTTTTTTATGTAATGTAGCCTGAGCTGCTTAAGAATGAAAAACATTGTACACTAAAATTACAAATACCTGTAAGTATGCATGTAATACAGCCTACTGTAATAAAAAAACAATTATAATACTTATACAAAAATATTATACATATATACTTTATTTAAATGTCCAGGCCATTTAATATTGTTTGTACCAGTAAAGAAAAAATGATGTGATTATGTCGAGGACAGCATGTTATTTGTATTGACTAATCTTAGTGTTTTATTCAGTGTAATAGTGCCTTGTAAGAGTCAATGCCTTGCTTTCTTTTTTTTTTTTTTGCTTCTTTGTTGCTTTCAAATTGTTCAGGCTCTTCCTCACATGTGTAAAGAAACACCTGAAATGATCTTCTTTCCCAGGAAGTTTAAACAACCGATAAATTTCAGATAAGACACTTGATAAAACAACTTCAAAAATATCGTACAGAATTTTTCGTAAGGCCCTCTACAAAATTAGTAACAACAAAAGAATGGTTGGACATATTTTCCAGGAATATTGTAGAACTGAAAGAGTCAACAAAAATCTTTTGATATAATTGTGCTGAAAAAGGTACTTTTTTGTTGTTGATTGCAAGGAAAAAATATATTGGTTTCATTTGCTATCACGTATGTAGTTCAAGTTCATTAAGGGCTTTGATATATAGAATTAAAATAGATTGTATATACTCATGATAGAATTATAAGTCTTCTTTGTGGATATCAACTATTTAAAGATTATCCCTTTTATAGAGTAATATAATTCAACTGACTTGGATGACATTGTTTTTTGAGATTAACTATTATGTGTAATTATATTTTTGCTTTAATTTTTGATGCCATATATAAAAATTAACCATTTGTTCCACTTTATTTGTGTATCATTTGAGCAACTCAAACATTGCTACCGCAACTGGGCTTTAAGATTGGTGGGAGAGAAAATGGGTTTACATCCAAGTTTCTTTCATTTTTATTTTGGAGTGAAAAAAAAAATAGGTAGATTTTTCAAGTCTATATTTTAGTAAATGGAAATTCTGAGAGACAATATCTACTTGATTGTTTCATAAATCTTATGCTGTGACTGAATTTGTTTTGCGTGTTTTTCAACTTAACCTGTTTTGGGGCTATGTATTTATTTTCTTAACTTCTCTATGGCAACTTGACCAAACTGAGCAAATTGAATCATGTATAATAGTTTACTATTGTTTTCACAATGAAAAGCACTAGCTAGTTTGAAGGTAGAAGAAACAAATCAGTCCATTTATTACATTATTATCCTTATGTCTTTCATGGTTCTAAAATGGCAATAATGTATGTTACAGCTAATTTCAGTTATTACCTCTTTCACTGATGAAAGTCTTTTAGACTCATGAGACATTTACCCCTTTTTCTTCTTTGCCCCTATAAGTTAAAATAACTGTTGCTAGTCCAAGGAAGAACTTAAAACTCTGACTATATGAATATTTGTATGTAAATACACACCAAGGAATGTTTGCTACAAATTAGTTTGTAAATGTAAGAATAAAAAATTTTAAAAAGTATTGCTTCAAATCCAGAAGGTAAAGTAACATAATTGCATTATTCAAAGTGAAGACAGGGAAGTCAGTATATTTTGACAAAAATGACTTACTAATGATTGTTTTGGTTGTTTAATGTCTATGTTAATTAGTAAATATCTGAGTCATAATGATCAATAGATACTGTTTAGTAACAGCCTGGTTAGAGCCACTAAATATGTTTCTCCTTCAGGGTGCATTGATTCCATAGCATATTATGTCATCAAAGACACTGGTCCTTCCAAACTCATCCGTGTGAAGACACAACACATGATGTGGACCATTTTCAAAAGCCGGTACAGGCAATGCTTGAACCCATCTTAAATTGCTTTTACCTCAATTTATTTTTAATACAGCTAATGAAGAAATGAAAAGGATGTAGGGTATAAAGATGAAAGCTAACAGGTGAATGAAACGTTGTGAAGATTTCTACTTCCTGGCAATGTACTGGTGTTTGTTGTTCCAAACAGGCAAAACAGAGTAGGGAACCTGCCTGCATGTTGATCTCAGAAATAAGAGATTGCTGCCTTTAATTATATTATGAATAGTAGTAATGCCAGCATTCAGGGATTACGCAATCACATATAAACAAAGTACTTGATGAGATGCAGAAATGTATTCTTGTGCTTAAGTGCTTTCTAAATTACTACACTTTGTCCTTGGTTTTGACTTTATTCTTAGTTCTGTAGCTAGATGACTGCAGCAATAATAGTAATCATATCTAGAAATCTAATATTTCAATGATGGAAAGAGTACAACTCTTTTTGTGACTGTCTCTTATGACTAAGAATGTATTTGCTTGTTGCAGAAAGGGGAGGACGGGCTCAAACTTCATATGTTATTTTCCATATTAGGCATAAGAAAAATTTTTAAACAATTTTATTGTGTTATAATTCACATACCATATACCTCACACATTTGAATTTTACAATTCAACCTTTTTAGTACATTTGCACTTTTTAAAAACTTTACCACAATCAATTTTAGAGTATATTCATCCCCCCAAAATAAATCCAGTATTCAACAGCAGTTAGTCCTCATTTCTTACCAAATCACCAGCCCTAGAAAGCCATGAATTTAGTTTCTGTCTTAATAATTTTGCCTATTCTGAACATTTCAAATAAATAGAATCAGAGAAAATATTGTCTTTTGTGACTGGCTTCTTTTACTTAGAATTTTTTTTTAAGTTTTGTTTATTTGATAGCATATATAAGCACATAGAGCTTTTTCATTTTTATTGCAAATGATATTTCAATGTATGTATATACCACATTTTATGTATTCATTCATCAGTTGATGTACATTTTGATAGTTAAAATTTTTGGATTATTGTGAATAATGAAGCCATAAACACCTATGTTCACTTTTGTTTCTTTTGTTATTATAAAGATGTACGGTACACTTAAGCATTGGGTATACAAACGTTGATTATGCAGGTCCCCTTGTTGGTGAGTTAAGTCCCTCCCCCCCAGCAGTTTTTCTCAACTGCCAATCCCAACTCCCTTCCCTGACAGTTTCCCACGACTGCCAATCCCTTTCTTATAATATTATAATTGTTCAAGGTCCGCTTATGAGTGAGAACATGTGGTACTCTGCCCTTTGTTTCTGTGATAGATCACTGAGTATGATCGACTCTAAATTCATCCAACTTTCTGTGAAGTCCATATGTTTGCCCTTCTTTATGGCTGCATAATATTCCATTGTGAATATGTGCCACATTTTTTTTTTATCCTATCCAGATTCAATGGGCAACATGGTTGGTTCCATGTTTTTGCTATTGTGAATAGAGCTGCAACAAACATACATATGCAGGTATCTTTTTTGTAGAAATGAATTGAGTTCCTTCGGGTATAGTCCCAATAGGGGAATACTGGATCATGTGGAAGGTCAATTTTTGGTTCTTTCAGAAATCAACACAGTGCAACCTCTTTGGAAGACACTATATTCACATTGTTTTGGTAGATGATATGTTTTCATTTCTCTTGAGTATATACATAAGAATGAAATTACCGAAACATAGAGTAAATCTATGTTTAATATTTTAAGATACTTCCAAATTGTTCTTCACAATGGTTACACCATTTTACATTCCTATCAGCAAGGTGAAAGACAAAAATATTTCCACATCTTCACCAATACCTGTTCTTGGCAGTATTTTAAAAATTATTACCACCCTAATGTGAATAAAATATTATCTCATTGTGTTTTGATCTTCATTTTCCTAATGTCTAATAATATTGAACATTTTTTAATGTATTTTGGCCATTCTTATCTTTTGAAATATGTTATTTTATGTATTTTTTGCTCATTTATTTATTTTTAAATGAAAATTGAACATATTTAGGATATACAACATGATATTTTGATAAACATATACATAGTACAATGACTACTATAGTCAATCAAATTCATATATTCATCTCCTTGCATAGTTATCTTTTTTCACATGGTTAGAGTACCTGAAATCCATCCCTTTAGCAATTTTTCAGTATATAATAACTATATATATATACAAAAAAATGATAACTATAGTCATCAAGCTGTACATTGGAAATCTATACTTATCCTACATGACTACAACTATTTTATTTTTCAAGTTTTTTATTTTTATTGGCACATGTTACTTGTACATATTTATGAGGATCATGGAATACTTTGTTACACAAATAAAATGTGTAATAATCCAGTAAGGGTATTTCAAAATCCATCACCTTGAGCATTTACCATTTTTATGGGTTGTGAACATTTTAAGATCTCTCTTTCCTTGAATCAAAATTCCATCATCATGAGCTAGATTACTAGAATTAGAGAGCATTGTGCTGTGTTGCAAATGCCATCTCTTTTGATATTTTTAACCAAGATTTAGTAGATTTTCTTCAATAAATATTTCTTCATTTGCTATATGATCTTAGGGAAATTTTCAGTCTTTAAATGTTTGCTTTTTTAAATATAATTTTATTTTTTGTTTCTCTTGGGAAAAGTCTGCCATTCAGACTTCATTAGAAATCTTTTTTTTTTTTTAAGAAAATGCATTGTCACAAAAAATACAATTCTCATTTTTATATTTAAATAATTGTGTATAAAATCTGGTTTAAAGAATGCACTATTCTTCTCTATGCAGTATTTTTATATTACATTAAATAATAAAATATGTGTGAAGTTAGTTCACAGGGCTGATATAATTGGTTCTCAATAATTTTTATGAATCTGATTAAAAGATAATTCAATTGCAATTAATCTGGACTTCAAAATAGGCTTAAAAAGACTCTTTTTTATTTTCTGTTCTTTCAAAAAGGAACAGATATTGGTAGGAAAATCTGAAAACTTTAAGATCTTACATTTAATTTGCTAAAGTATGAACTATGCTTAATTATATTTTTATATTACTAATTATTTTATGCTAATGCTCACATATGATATGTAGGAAGCAGCAAAGAGAGACTGCTGTTTGCAAAGAGGGAGAAGCTAGAGGGAATTTTTTTTTAACGTTGTGCTGGGGGAAAACGCCATGGGGCAGCAGGAAGATTGCCTATATGACACAGAGAAGTTTGCAAAGGGAAGTTATTTGCATTATGAGTTTTGCAAGATGGTCAATTAATTGTGGTGTTCTTTTTTTTTTCCTTTAAAGATAGGGTTAATTAACAGCAATGATTAGTTGCTTGTGTTTAGTGAGGGCTAAAGGTTAGTTTAATACAGTGATTTACAGCTGGTCAGTCAGCTTTTCCAACTCCTGTTGTCATCAGTAAGTTTTTGTAACATTTATACAATCTAATCATGAGATTTCCTTCCTGAGGAGGATTACTTGTTGTCCTAAGTGGACCTCATATTTCTGCCCACCTTATACTTGCTCTAATTTAATCAATTACCATCTTATTTGAACTCTGGTATTGCCTGCAATCTTACTGTGTCATTTGAATATGCTTACTGATTTAGGTATCTCTTCTTTGCCATTACAAAATTATTTATTATATAACTGAGATTTCCTCTTTTGGCTCTCTCATATTTGCCTTTTTATGAGTTCTGATATTAATGCTGGTTTTCTTTACCCTACCACAAGAGTAGTTTAAATAATTAGACTCATTTTTTGCACAACTTCACAACCCAAATACCACTTTCCATGCATTACAAACTGATATAAACCAACATAAATTTTTAAAGAGGCTTTATTCTATTATTTTAATGAATGTATTTGTAGTACAGACCTCAAATAGCCCTGTGTGATACAGCTATCCTCTTCTCTTCTTGTCCATAGTTAGCAGAATAACTAGACTGCTCTGGGAATGAGAAGTTCTGAAATAAGAAAAAACTGCTTGAAACAGCCCATGGTTTGCTCCTGTTGTTCCTAGAGCAGGATGTCCTACAGGGCTTTAGCCTAGCATGTCACTTTCCCCCCATGGTATAAATGCCCAGGGCAGACTGTGTTTGAGTCCCTCAGCTGCAGTGCAAATGGGGTACACAGAGATAAGACTCTATAAATCCAAAGGTATCCTGAATGTGTAAAATAATGCTTTTCTGTATAAGTAAAAAATATTAGAATTAATAAAGCATGCTGGAGATATTTAGTGACTAAAAGTTAATTGTTAGCACCATGAGGAGATCATTTCTGAAAGACAAATTGAATTCAGATTTGAAGGTTTGAGTTTTAGAACTTAAATATATTTCTACTTTAGAAAATAGCTATACATGTTTTGCTGTTGCTATTGTTTTATTTCATTTTCAGAAATAGAGGAAACTGATACATCAGGTAGATAGTGGATATTATGTATCACATAAATAAAAAACTTGAGAAAGAACCCCAAGTTAGGGGTCATTTTATAAAATCCAAATCTGAGTTAATAAAGAACAAAATAAGGGGAGGAGCTGTGGGAATGGAAAAACAGGACCCAGCTGTGAGAAAATCCTGAATCTAGGGTCAACAGATCCTTGGACAGGAAGACAGAGTATCAAGCAATCAAGCATGATGAAAATTTTAGAAAATACATTTGAAAAAAAAAAAAGAAAGTGGTTGATTATGGAGACTTTAGATCTGTGCAATCTATGCACACTGTTTATTGCTTGAAGGAATTATTCTGCTCTGAGAAGATCTAAAATCTAAAGTAATAAGCAGAGAATGTGGTGCATTATATCCAGAGATAATAAAGCTGCATAGCCTCGAGTGTCTGCTGCAAAATTTCCTTTATAAAACATTAATTATATGAAAGTATCACATTAAACAGTTCTTTGGAAGAATTCTTATGTTCTACTCAAACAGCTGGATTGATACTTTTCTAGCTCATGAACAGTGCGAATTTAGTTAAAATATTGCTTCTCAGCAATTTTGTTTTCATGTATAAGGGATTATTTAATATCGGCTATCAATTCTGATAAGAATTGTTGACAGTGGACGATCTCTTCCGAAGATATATGAAATTGATTAGAAATTCTTTGTAGGTAGACTATTTAGTTATGAAAAGTATACTTAATTTAATTTATTGTAATATCTGTAGTGTCTGATCTTTTGCAGAAGGAGGAAAATATATTTTTCCCTATCACAACACATGATTTATCAAGATTACTCAGTGTGAAGAATACTATAGTTCCCCATATTCTGGAAGTTGACATTTAGGAAAAAAATAATAGTGCTTCAGATTTAGATAACTTGGAATTTACAAATCGCTATTCTTAGACCTAATTATGGCCATATCTACTTACAATTTCCAACATTAGAAAGCTCTAGTGTGTGTCACTGATCAATTAACTCAATGTTCTCAGCATCTTATTGGTTGTGTTATCTTAACCTCATGAGCAGTGGAGTTTTAAGCATTTATATATTTTCAATTATTACTACTTGTGATGATAAAGCAACTAAAAATGTAATATGATCTGTATCACATTCAGGCTTTCTAAGGATTGAAGTTTACATTTTGGAGGCACTTCAAAAACTAAAAGTATAAACATGAATAAAAATTAGGGTCTTAAAACTGGCATGTATAAGTAAGGGACCCTAAAATGTATGCATTATAAGAAATCAACCTCTAAAAAAGGCAGTTGCCACTTTGATATTTAATGGTGAGACAAATTAACTTCACTAAAGGGAAGAGTCTTATACTGTGAGATACTATTAAAGCTAGATGAACCAATAACCTTTGTTTTAATTACATAAAAGCAAAGCCAGTGGTTAGAAAATGGAATATCACTGTTCACTGCTTTTTGTATGACCAAGTAAGCTTATAGAACGTTAACTAAAAATTAAAAACTTCTCATCATTAATACTTTGAACAGAATGTTATAGCTAATAATATTCCTTCAATATAGCGTCATTTATTATTCAGCACATTTTTATTCCTTTGATTATGTAAAGTAGCTACAGATATAATCTTGCTTGTCTTTGGAATAAAAATGCACTTCCCATTGACAATATTGCTGAATCTAGCATTTTTAAATTTTATCTTGTCTAATGTTTTAGGTCATTCAAGGATGACTCTTTATTCTTCACAGAAGTATTTTGAAGAGAAGTGATTTTCTATTAATTTTCCAAATAATTTTATAAGACTGAAGCTGTGGTCATTATTTTACCCCATGATTTTTCAATTCTTTAATTATTTGAAAGCTTCACTTATCAATCTTGACCACATATATAAATATTTATATTTTTTAGATCTTAAATAACTTATTATTCATTTCATTCATGTAAACTGATCTCTCAATATTATTTTCTAGATCCTTATCTCATGTTTAAATTTTATCTCATGTCTTACATATGGAATTTAAGTATTTTTTTCTATTTTAAAATATATTTTTTAAAGAAAACACTGTGGAGAATGCCATAATGGCATATTGTATTATTGACTCTCATTGCTTTTAAGCTATTGCAATATTTGGACCAATTGATTAACAACAGTTAATGTGTATAAAATAAAGATAATAACTACGCCATTTCTATAGGGCTTATGAAAATTGAATGATATGCTACAAATAATGTTTGAAAAATACATCATAATTCTTTGTATATTTAATTAAGCAAAACAATTATTAGTATTAGCTTTAATAAATAACATAAAAATGGTAAAAATACACATTTCTTTTATAACTAAAACACACAACACATACATATATACAGTACATACATATGAAGAAACAGAACATATATAATATACTATGTATAAATTAAGAAATACACACAAATTAAACCTTTTCAAAGCTTGTCTAAAAAGACAAAACTCATTCTGGATTAATGCTAGTAACTTTTGAAATGTGTGTGTAAATATAAGAACCTATTCAGTCTAATATGAATATTTTTGTTAGTATTACAACTATATCTATACTGTTTCTGACGGTTTCCTATCTGTATTTGGTGCATGCTATCAGCCAAAAGAGAGTAACCAAACTCATTGATGGGCTATCCTTAAGGTTTTATTAATATAATCTAGCAAATATTAGAACACACACACACACACACACACACAAAGAGGGAGAAAGAGCGGGAGAAGGAGTAAATTTGTATTAAATTGAAATAAAGGCATAAATAATTTATATTTAGCAAAGTTTGAGCTAAAAATTGGAAGAAGTTGAATGGTAGGAATGGTGGTTGAGGCTTTTGAAGCCAAAACTAGAGATAAAATTGCACGAATAAGTAATGTTCTATCAAAACATTGTGTAAATTGCTCTAATTATGTATGATTTCACTAGAGATACAAATATATAGAGATATCGCTGAAAACATAATTAATGAAAACATGAAAAATCTTTTTCTATATTCACAAAATATTGTGTAAAGTCAATCTTAAATATATGTTATTTTATAATGTTTGTTATTATAAAAATCATTCAAAATAAATTCATAGTTTGCCTTATAGTTCATTTTTGGGTATTAAAAAATATTAGCCTTTTCGCTTTGTTTGTATGAAGTAAGATATAGTTAAATATGAAATAAATAAAAAGAAACAAAACAACTTAATCAGTATTGTAATTTCCTTTGTTGAAGAAGGAAGTAGGGTGAGAGCTTTCTAAAGTCAAGAAAAGACTTGTTTCTTGATCTTTTGTCTATCACAGTGTAACTTTTGTGATCATACTTATAACAGTTTCCTCTGTGTGTGAAACATCTCCACAAACAAAAGTAACAATAATTAAAAATTATCAGAAAGAAAATGAAAAAAAGATGAGGTTAAAAAATTGTATCCTTTAGTTCTTTTTTTTCTATTTTAAAAATATCATGGAAAACTATAAGAATATTGGTTGCACAAATGGCAATAGGATATTGGGAAAGATTATTATTTGATGGTCATGTAAAATTTAGTGCATACTATATGCGAGGCCTCCTGATGTGCAGATAGATACCAAAACAAAAACTTCACTTGAATTTAGAAGTTTCCTAAAATGAAATTCATTCATGAGTGCTAAATAATGTGTGGGTGATTGCCTGTCTCGTTTACTGCTTAAGTAGTTGCAGTTTTTGAAGTTGAGCTAAGGACAACTGAATTGAAACCACAAACAGTTTTGCTTCCTTAAAACTATAACAAAAAATGGGGGTGACAGGGAGTTTTAGATCTTTTAAAAAGAGAAAATAGAAAAATATTTTAGCAAAGGGATTACTTTAACACAGGAAAAGTGTCCCAAGTAGCACTCTAAGCTAAATTTATCATTTTCTTCTCATAATCATAAGAAAAAGATTAAAAACAGGTCATGACATGTTGAAAAACTAGAAAAAATGGCTTTATAAACTGGGTTTTTTTTTTTTTAACTTGAACAGCTAATCTTATCTATATGGTGTTCAAAATGTAAGTACTTGAAGCATGCCTTGTATACATAATAGAAATGTGTGTTCGAATCACTTTGAGTTTTAAACTTTAATTTTATTGAAAAGATATTTTTAAAAAATTACTGAAATCTTTCAGTATAAAGTCAGAATAATATAATGGGATAGTATGTGACTTTTTATTTGTTGAAGTAATTTAAAGACTGTCTGAATTTGCTGGTTTCCATATATGTAAAATTAAAAAGATCATTACAAAAGTAAAATAAAATAAATAAATGAATATTCTATGTACTTTTTCCAATCTGACAATCATACTATTCTCCCTGATGATATCATCATAATAAGACCATACTCTGAAAAAAATGAGAAGGAATACAAAATAAGCTTTAACGTACCTGTTTCACTAAAATTTCTGTTAGATGAAGATTTACCTTTGAAAAAAGTAGAGTCACATAGTGATTATGGAGAAAAACTTATTATTTAATAGATGAATATTTGTTATGAAATAAATTAAATAAGAACCAGATTGGACAAAATGCCTGGTATACTTTTCAGTGCTTTTTAATAGTAAATGAACTTTTGTGAAAAATAAAAATATATTAAAAATAACATGTTTTTCTGGATAAGGATTGCTTAAAATTATTAACTAGCAGAATTAGATTGTTAGAACAATCATGAACAATAATGGTGATTTTCAGAGTGGACAAACAATAAATGAGGATTCATTTTTCTGAGGATTAATCTCTTAGTTTCTACTCTGGGAGAAAATTTAGTCATCTCAATTACAGGAGCAAGATGAAAATTATTAATCTGATCTCATGAAGGGATCACTGCAAATGTGAAGTTAAGGAGTCATTTAAAGATGACAGAGAGCTATATAAAGGGCAATCATATAACATTCTAAAAACTATGAGACATAATGATGAAAGCATCTCCATTAATAATTATTCCAGACAAGTATAAATGTAGACTCTGTTGGGCAAATGAGAACACATGTTCACCTTGCTAAAGTGACACTTGAGGGCAGATTAGTTTGGTGGATATTAGCCAATAAAGCTAATGTAACCAAGATGCTTTAAGGTTTGAGGAGGAAGAATGTTTTAAAAATGATTCAGTAAAATAGCTGATGCTAGGTATTCAGAGTAATTGTACATGTTTAGAAATATAAGACCTGGAAGTGTAAAACTGTTAGAAGAAAACATGGGGGTAAAATCTATGACATTGGTCTGGACAACAAGTTTTTGACTATGAACTCATAAGCATCAGCATCAACAGCATAAAAAATCAAAAATAAAAACAAAAAAGTGTAAGTATGTCAAACTGAAAAGATTGAGCTAGCAAAAACACAAAACAAACAAACAAAAACATACAATAGAATGAAGAGATAACCTGTGGTTTGGGAGAACGTAGCTGCTAACCATATAGTCAATAAAATGGTAATAGGAAACATAAATAAGGAACTCAAACAACTCAATATGAAATGCTTAAAATCACTAATCACCAGAGAAATGCAAATTAAAACCAGAAGTGAGATATTACTTCACACCTTCATAGATTGGCTATTGTCAGAAACGCAGAAGATAGTTCTTGTTGGAAAGGTTGGGAGGGAAGGAACCCTTGCACACTTTTGGCAAAATAGCCATCAAAGGTTAAATACATTTTAAAAATGTGGTGTATATACACAATGCAATATTATTCAGTCATAAAAATGTGAAATCCTATCATTTACAGCAACATGAACTGGAAAGCCTAACACTAAGTGAAATAAGATAAGCACAGAAAGAAAATATCACATGTTTTCATTTAAATGGATTCTAAAAAAGTTGACTCATAGACATAGTGAGTAGAATGGTGGTTACCAAAGTCTGGGGTTGGGATAGGAGGAAGAGCTTCTGAACAGTTAATGTAAAATTTTAGTTTGATAAAATAAATAAATTCAAAAAATCTATTGAACAATATGGTGACTATAGTTAATAATAATGTATTATTTTCTTTAAAATTGCTAAGAGAGTAGAATCTAAGTGTTCTAAGTACAAAAAACAAAGATTATGTGAAATAATGCATATAATAATATATTAATTATAACATATTTCAGCTATAAATTATAAGGCAAAACTTATAGTTATTTTGGAAGAAAAATTGTTTTTATTTATTTATTTTTATTTTATTATTTTTTATTGTTATAAA
This sequence comes from Carlito syrichta, assembly GCF_000164805.1. Classification (NCBI taxonomy): domain Eukaryota; kingdom Metazoa; phylum Chordata; class Mammalia; order Primates; family Tarsiidae; genus Carlito; species Carlito syrichta. The sequence goes on from NW_007251092.1 coordinate 83,223, forward strand.
GATGTAGGATACAATTCAGGGTTAGGTATACAAACGTTGATTATGCATGCACCCTTGTTGATGAGGTATGCCCCTCCCTCCTCTAGCAGTTTTCCTCAACTGCCAATCCCACCCTCCCCCACTGGCAGTTTCCCAGAAAAAAAAACAGAGTACCATATGTTCTCATTCGTAAGTGGATCTTGAACAATTATAATATTATAAGAAAGGGATTGGCAGCAGTGGAAAAAAATGTTTTTAAAACATACCTGCAGAATATTTAAGGCTTTGAGCTTTTATATTTAACTTTTATTTTTGAAAATAAATTAAAATCAGTAGACTTAGAAATCTATTATAATTTTAAACCTCTGCATTATTGCTATCAATATATTGTATAAAATTATGATTATAACAAGTAAAAAATTTGCTATTACCAGGCAACAAAATAAATTTTGTAAAATAAATAGTAAGGATTTATATGTTGCATATATCCCTATTTTAGCACTAATACAAAGATAGAAATTATATCAACAGACTGCCAAGACATATGTAATATTTGTTGAATTCAGTAATCTGTTATTTTTTCATACTTCCAGTTTATAGCTTTAATTGCATTTGTCCATTTCACTGAAATAGAGGTCCATTTGTCAAAATATAAGTAAAAAACATTTTAACAGTTTATTAGCTTTACTTATACTTTTAAATTTGTTAGACATATGACACATTGTAGACATAAGTTGGCCTCAATTTGTACTCTGGTACAAACCCAATAAATGTTAGTGATATACATGATTAATCTTTAGGCCATTAGTAGATCTTGAACAATTCAATGGGTGTCTGTTGATCTATGACTCCAAACAGAAACTGTAGCACTTGAGGACAGCTTCTCTGGGGAAAAATTTATTGCAGAAAAAAATCTGATCTATAGGGAGATAGAATAAATTAAAGCAAGCACAATCATAACACTGACGAATAGAATAATGTGGAACAGTACAGAAAAATATAGGAAATAAACCAAGAAACTAAAACTCACCCTCTCTATCTAGGTTCCATTTAGGATATTCAAAGAAAACTGCAGTTGTGCAATTGCAAGAATGTATTAAATCATTCTAGCTAGGGATCCATCAATCTTGTTTATTCTTTCAAAGAACCAGCTTTTTGTTTTGTTGATATTTTTCTGTGATATTTTTATCTTCAATGTCCCATGTTTGAGTTTTTACTTTGGTGATCTAGATTCTTCTGCTAAAGTTACAGTTTTGGTGTTCTTGTCTTTCCAGCTCTCTTAGGTCATTTTTTAGGCTGTTAACTTTTGATCTTTCCATTTTCTGGATGTGTGTTCATAGAGATATAAACTCCCCTTTTAGAACTGTTTTCATAGTATCTTGGATGTTTTGGTAGGATGTTTCTTCATTTTCATTTGTTTCCAGGAATCTTTTAATCTCTATTTTGATTTCTGTGCTGACCCAATAGTTGTTCAGCATCATGTTGTTTAGTGTCCATGTCTTTGTGGGTTTTGGGGTAGCTTTGTTAGTGTTTTATTCCACTGTGGTCTGAGACAATGCATGACTATTTCAATCTTATGAAATTTGTTTGTGCTTGATTCATGGTCAAAGTTGTGATCAATATTGGAGTACATTTCATGTGTTTATAAGTAGAATGTATATTCTGTGGTTATTGGGTGAAATATTCTGTATGTATCCATCTGGTCAAGCATCAAGTTGAAGTTCTGGGTCTCTTTATTAAATTTTAGTGTTGATGATCTATCTAGGGTTGTTAGTGGGGTATTTAATTCCTCAGCTTTAACAGTGCTAGAATAAATATCATTTTTTTGTTTACTTGGTAGCTGTTTTGTAAATGCTGGTGTTCTTGTGTTAGGTGCAGATATACTTAAGATGGATATTTCTTGTTGATGGATTGAAACTTTTACCATTACAAAGTGTCCTTCCGTATCTTAAAGAAAAAGAGAGAAGTCTAAATAAACATAATCAGGAATTCAAAAGATCAAATCACAACTGACCCCAAAGAAATACAAAAGATTATTAGAGATTACTATGCACACCCATATGGAAACAAACATGATTACCTAAATGAAATGGAGGACTTTCTGACATCACACAACCTCCACAGGTTGAAACAAGAAGACACTGAGACACTGAATAGACCAAAAACAACCCAGGAAATTGACTCCATTGTTGGAAAACTACCCCCAAATAAGTCCTGGGCCAGGTGACTATCCAGCAGAGTTCTATATAACATACAAAGAGGAGCTGACACCAATCCTAGTGAAAGTATTCCAGGCAATTGAGAAAGAAAGAATTCTCCTCAAATCATTTTACAAAGCGAACATCACAGTGATACCCAAATAGAATAGATCCAACACAAAAAGAAAACTACAGGCCAATGTCCCTAATGAGCATACATGCAAAAATTCTCAACAAGATTCTAGCACATTGGATCCAACAACACATCTCAAATATCATCCTCCATGACCAAGCAGGCTTCATCCCTGGGATGCAGGACTGGTTCACCATTCACAAGACAATAAATGTAATTAAATACATCAGCAGATGTAAAAACAAGAACCGCATGATTATATTATTAGATGCTGAAACAGTCTTTTGATAAAATCCAGCATCCCTTCTTGATTAAAACCCTCAAACACCTAGGTATAGAACGAACATACCTCAAAATAGTAGCACCATTTACAAAACACCCACAGTCAGCATATTGCTAAATGGACAGAAAAGAATTTCCCGTGAAAACTGGAACAAGACAAGACTGTCCCCTCCAACTCCACTTGTTCAAAATCGGGTTGGAAGTCTTAGCTAGAGAAATTAGACAAGAGAAGGAAATCAGGGGTATCCAAATATGAAAATAGGAAGTTAAGCTATCCTTCTTTACTGATGATATGATCTTATGCCTTGAAAATCCAAGAGAATCTGTGATAAACTCACTTTCACTTTTAAAGATTGTTGACAAAGACTCGGGGCACAAAATAAATGTGCAAGAGACAGTTGCATTCTTACACAACAACAAACTGACAGAGAATCAAATAAGAAGCACAATCCTATTTAAAATAGCCACACAAAAAAATGAAATACCTCAACATCTTCCTAACCAGGGAAGTGAAAGATCTTTACAATGAAAACTGCAAAACACTGCTCAAAGAAATCCAAGGAGACACAAACACATGGAAAAATAACCCATGCCCATGTATTGGAAGAATCAACATTGTTAAGATGTTCATCCTACCCAAAGCGATCTATAGATTTATGGCAATGCCCATTAAATTACCAGCATCATCCTTCTCAGACCTGGACATAAATTCATATGGAAACATAGATGACCACAAATAGCCAAAAACAATCCTCAGCAAAAGAAACAAAGTGGGAGGTATCAAACTCCCAGACTTTAAACTTTATTATAAGGCTACAATAATCAAACAGCCTGGTATTGGGACAAGAACAGGCACATAAATCAATGGAACAGGATAGAGATTCCAGAAGCAAAACCTCAATTTTTCAACCAACTCATCTTCAGCAAATCCTCCACCAATAACCACTGGAGAGAGGAGAACCTCTTAAGTAAATGATGCTGGAAAAACTGGCTGACTACATGCAGAAGATTGCATGATTATCACCACAAACAAAAAACAACTCTAAATGGATCAAAGACTTAAATGTAAAACCTCAAACTATAACAACTTAAAGAAATTCAGGAGACACCTTTATGGAAATTGGAACTGCAACCACTTGCTGATCAAAACCTCAAATGCCCATGCCATAAGAGAAAAGATAGACAAGTAGGACCCCATCAAACTGAACAGTTTCTTCAAAGCAAAAGAAACCACCAAGAGAGTAGGGAGACAGCCCACAGAATGGAAAAAATATATGTATTTGTTAACTGTATATCTGGCAGAGGCCTAACATCCAAGATCTAACTCAAATGTGCCAAAGGGAAAAAACAAACAGCCCATTAAAAAGTGGGCAAAAAACATAAATAAACACTTCCCAAAAGAAGATATACAGGCAACCAACAGACATATGAAAAAGTGCTCAGCCTCACTAATCATCAGAGAAATGTAAATAAAAATCACATCGAGATACCACCTAACCCCAGTAAGAATGGCCATCATTAATAAAACAAACAACTACAGATGCTGGCAAGAATGCAAAGAAAAAGAAACACTTCTCCATGGCTGGTGAGAATACAAAATAGTGCAGCCTTTTTGGAAAATAGTGTGGCAATCTCTAAAAGCACTAAACTTGGCCTTCTTTATGACCCTGCAATTCCTATACTGCTAAGTCACCCAGAGGAACTCAAATCAATCTACAAAAAAGGTACCTACACACACATGTTTATTGCAGCACTATACACAATAGCAAAAACACGGAACAATCGTGCTGCCCATTGAAACTGGACAGGATTAAAAAAAGTTTTACCTATACACGATGGAATATTATGCAGCCATAAAAAAGGACAAGCAAATGGACTTCACAGCAACTTCAATGGATTTAGAGTCTATGACATTCCAGTCATTTATCACAGAAACACAGAACAGAGTACCATAGGTTCTCACTCATAAGTGGATCCTGAACATTTACCATAATACTATAAGAAAGGAATTGGCAGTAGCAGGATACAGCCGGTAGGCATCAGGGGGGATACAACATCAATAAGGATACGTCTTAAACCAGGCAAAGTGGGACCAAAGGGAGGCCTAAACTTTACCTGTATGTTGACCACTTGTATACCTAGTCCTGAATTGTACCCATCTTTAAAATAAAATTTTAAAAAACTAAAAAAAAATGTTTAAAGTTAAAAAAAGATGTATTAAGTGTTAGCTATAGGATAAACATATTTTCCCAAGATCACATTCTTTCTATAGGATAGAGTTGGGATTCAAACCATTGTTTTTCTGGCTAGGAATTGTACTTTTTAAATTAAAATTCCTTTTAAGACTCAAGTAATTATCATCATAGAGAAATTCTACAATATGTTTCTCAATTTTATCTATGAAAAAATTTAAATTTTCAAAATATGTAGGTAAATAAAATACTATAAAAGCATGAATAAACAGTTTTATTTATGTTTTCTAGATTAGATTACATCATAACTCTATGAATACTCTATTTAAGAACCAGCATAAATGGCTACAAAGAAAATATAGCTACAGGTCTTTAAAAATTTTAATAAATAAAGGAGTGTTATAGAAATACTTCTAATAAATTTGAGGTAAGCAAAAGTTGTGTTCTCACCTTTGATAATACTGATACTGATTATTTAAAAATGTCAATTAATTGGTATTCATACAAAGTAATTTTTATCTCCAATATTAGCAAAAATTACATGAAAATGATTGATTTCCATGACCTGTGGAATAATAAAAATAATAGTATAGTAATAGAATTATAGTTTTCAATATATTTCTTTTTTTAAAGCACTAGCATAAAAATACTATTGCTTGCTCCTGATGAAATTCTAAATATAGTTTGTATTTCTTTTTTTTAATTTAATTTATTTATTATAAAGATGTGGGTACAATTCAGGCTTATGTATACAAACATTGATCACGCAGGTACCCTTGTTGACAGGTATGCCCCTCCCTCCCTTAGCAGTTTCCACCAACTGCCAGTCCCACCCCACTTCCCCTGACAGTTTTCTGCTACTGCCAATCGCTTTCTTAAAGCATTATAATTGTTAAGTTCACCTTATGAGTGAGAACATATGGAACTCAGTTCTTTGTTTCTGTGATAAATCACTGAGTATGATCGACTCCAAATCCATCCAATTTGCTGCAAAGTCCATAAATTTGTCCTTCTTTATGGCTACATAATATTCCATTGTGTATATGTACCACGTTTTTTAAATCTAGTCCAGCTTCAATGGGCAACATGGTTGATTCCATGTTTTTGCTATTTGAGATACCACCTAACCCCTGTAAGAATGGCCATCATTAATAAAACAAACAACAACAGATGCTGGTGGGGTTGTGGAGAAAAAGGAACATTTCTACACTGCTGGTGGGAATGCAGACTAGTACAACCTCTTTGGAAGACAGTGTGGGGATTTCTGAAGGAACTAGAAATTGACCTTCCATATGACCCAGCAATTCACCTATTGGAAATATAGCCGGAGGAACTCAAATCATTCTACAAAAAAAAGATACCTGTATTTCTAAACTATTATAAGTAAAATACTTTCATGTACTTTATTTTTTTATCCTCTCGGAAGGTTTGTTTCTTGTCAATATCTAAAAGACTTTCACTTATCCTACTGAATCAGATACTGAATCAGATGTTACTGTTCTTGAAAATCCATTTTTGCTGTTCAAAGGCAAAAGTTAATGCTATGAGGATGTAAAATATAGAATGAAATGACATAACATAGAGCATTATGTCTCCACTTAAACTTTAACTGGGTTCAAGAGACTTCAATAAAATAGGTTTTCTGGAAGTAGTTTTCTTTTTAAAAATATTCATTATGCAATCTTTTCATTAAGTATGCTTTTCCAAAGAACAGATGCTCTTTAAAAAAAAATTATGGAAATCTTACAGATTTCTTGAGAAGAAACAACCCATATGAGTAATATATGAAGGTAAATTGTGAAAATGTTTATTTTTTATATTACCTTGAACTATAACTGATTTAAAATAATATATTTCAGGTTAATACAATATAATTTTTAGGATGAATTAACTTGCACATAGAGTTACAAGTTTTTATGAGAATGTAATTATCTAACTCAATAAACTAAAATATTACATATTAATAAAATAGTCAAAGTATTATGTAAATATGCCCATGATAAGTCCATTGTTTTCCATTCTATTTGATTTACTCAATCAAATATACAAATTATTATTATATAGTGTGTTACCATCCAGTAAACACATCTACAGAGATTATTCACAATATTCCTCAATAATTTTTTGTTTCTTATAATACTAATTGGAGAATTAAAGTTCAAACAGATGAAAAAACTTGTCATAGTTAAGAAGGGACATTAACACTGTAACAATATTTCAGAACCTATGTTCTAATCACCAGGCAATAGTACTTTTCTATTTAAATCATAACAACAACCAAACAAGAATTGGAATCAATAGGACTACACTCAAATTCTGCTACATTAAAGACTGCAGAGCTCTGCATCACAGAGCTTTATATTAGAACCCTGAAGCTCAAAGAATGGAGATTTCTTCGCAGAAAGTTTGACAGACCTCACCTCCAGGTTAAAGTTGACTTGCTGTTAAATGATTAAAAGTATAACTGAAAAATATTTTTGGAGTTACAAAAATAGCCTGATGTTTTCAGCTGATGTTCTGTAAGTGCTAAGTAACAATTATCTGGTGAGTTCATGGTAATTTAAGGTGAAATCAAAGGAAGAGTCAAGCTCTAAAGAAATATGATCAATTAAATAATTTATGTTTCAAAACACCTAAACATTTACTAATATGTACAAAAATTTCTAGATGCCCAGAGTTTTTAATCTAGATTAAATTTTTTTTTCCTGAATATTTACTCAAAAAAGGAGGACTGAATCAATTGTATATTGGACATTAAGTAATCCTTCATTTTGAAATATCTTGTCTGGAAAAACAGGGCAAAGAGCTTGGTAAAAACTCTCTGCTGGATAAACTTTTAATGAACTTTTCAGAATTAAAAAAACCAATTATTCAGTGTTACTGGTGACTGGACAAAGAGCTTACATTAAGTTGAGAAGCAGTTATTCCACAAAGTCTACAAAATGTTTTAATACTATGAAAAGTCCCTGGACTTCAAGTGAGTGCCTACAGCTCTTACCTTACTCAGCTCTAGGCCATAAAGAACTAATCCTGGAGTCTTGGCAACAGAAAGACTACTCTCCACTTAACTCCTTTAATTCTCGGAGGCAGGAGTGCTCACTAAGCATCAATACATTAAATTCCTCAGACTTTGTAGTAAGAAAAGTATAATAACTAAATGAAATATCCACTAAAGTGTCTTGTGCCTTAACCCTAGATTTGAGCTGGTAGAAGAAAGGATCAGCAAACTAAAAGATAGATCGATAAAGACTATGCAATCTAAAATAACAAAAAGATATTTACAAAAAGAAATAAGTAAAATAAATAGAGCTTAGGGAAAGCGTAGGCCAAAATTAAATGCATCAATTTATGCATGAAGGGAGAGTGTATCAGAAGCAGAGCACTGCAAAAAAAAAAAAAAAGAGAGACTAAATATTCAAATAAATAATGGTTAAAACTTCCCTTATTTGAGGAAATATTAATCTGCATAATTAAAATATTAACACACTTAGAATAAACACAAAGAAATCCATACTCAGACACAGCATAGTCAAATGTTCAATATCACATGTAAAAAGAGAACTTCCAAAGCGGCAAGGGAATAATCAAGCATTAAGTGCAAGATATTTCAATAATATTAATATCTGAATTCATACAAAAATAATTTAGGCTAGAATGCAGTGGAATGACCTAGTCAAAGAGCTATAAGGATTTTTTTAATTTTTCAATATTGAATCCTATATCCAGCAAAATTATCTTTCAAAAATTTAGCTAAAATAAAGACATTACTAGAGAAAGAAACACTCAAAGACTGTGTTGCTAGAGAAATACTAAAAAAAAGTTCTTTAGGCTGAAAATGAGTGACAGAATAACATAATCAGAATACTCAGAGTGAATGCCATAATGGTAATTATGTAGGTATAATTATATTGTCATCCTATAGACAGTATTGTTATATATTTCTTTTGTCTTTCTTTACTTAAAAAGTTTAAAAGATATTAAGAAATAGTAATAAAATTGTATGACACCATGTCATATGACAACAGATGATATCTCCAATTCAGACATATACAAAATGAAAAGTACCATAAATGGTTAGTAAGAAGTTAATATAGCACACTGTACAAATACAAATTTTCTTTTGCTTGGGTTTTTTAATTTTATAAATTTTAATAAATAATTTTAATTTAGTAAATTTAATAAATTTAAAATAATTTTAATTTAATAAATTTTAATAGCTTAAGAAAAAACCCAATCAAAAGATAGCAAAAGAAAAAACTTATGGAGTAAAAAAGAATTCTTAAGAAAAACATAAAGGAGTAGACACTATTATGAGAACACCAATAAAAAGAAGAAAAAGCTAAAATCAATAACCAAATCTTTCCCCATATGAAACTAGAAATATAAAGCAATACCCAAATATATACCAAAAAAGAAAAATAAATTAAAAGGGAAGCAATAATAAAAATTAGAGGAGAGATCAATTTAAATGAATTTAAGATAACACAATATAAATTTTAAATAAATCACCTAAAAAGAAAAGGAAGAGAGGAAATCAATGATCTAAATTTTACTTAATGAAAATCTCAATAAAATTTACACTCAAACTAAACTGTTAAATAAATAAATAAATAATACAAGACTTAAATTACTAATTTAGTGATGCAAGTTGGGACATTACTATCTACAAATCTGATAATTTTTTTATTATAAAGATGTGGAGTACAATTTGGGGTTAGGTATACAAACATTGATCATGATGCTACCCTTGTTGATGAGGTATGCCCCTCCCTTCCCTAGGAGTTTCCCTCAACTGCCAATCCCATGCCCTCCCCTGACAGTTTCCCACTACTGCCAATTGCTTTCTTATAATATTATAATTGTTCAAAGTCCACTTATGAGTGAGAACATATGGCACTTTGTTCTTTGTTTCTGTGATAGATCACTCAGTATGATCGACTCCAAATCCATCCAAGTTGCTGCAAAGTCTATATGTTTGTCCTTCTTTATGACTGCATAATAAGCCATTGTGCATATGTACTACATTTTTTTAAGCCAGTCCAACTTGAATTGGCAGCATGATTGATTCCATGTTTTTGCTATTGTGAATAGAGCAGCAACAAACATGCATGTGCAGATATATTTTTTGTAGAATGATTTGCATTCCTCTGTGCATATTCTCAGTAGGGGGATTGCTGGGTCATATGGCAGGTCAATTTCTAGTTTTTTCAGAAATCACCACACTGTCTTCCAAAGAGGTTGCACTAGTTTGTATTAGCACCAGTAGTGTAGAAGCATTCCTTTTTCTCTGCATCCTTGCCAGCATCTGATGTTTGTTTTTTTAATGATAGCCATTCTTACTGGGGTTAGGTGGTATTTCAATGTAGTTTTGATTTTCATTTCTCTGATGATGAGTGAGGCTGAGCACTTTTTCTTGTCTGTTGGCTGCCCATATATCTTCTAAGAAGAGTCTATTCATGTCTTTTGCCCACTTTTTAATGGGACTGTTTTTTTTTTTTTTTTCTTTTTGTAATATTTGAGTTCCCATAGATCCTAGATGTTAGGCCTTTGTCAGATATACAGTTGGCAACTATTTTTTCCTATTCTGTGGGCTGTCTCCTCACTCTCTTGATGGTTTCTTTTGCTTTGCAGAAAATCATTAGTTTGATGAGTCCCCACTTGTCTATCTTATTTCTTAAGGTATGGGCATTTAGGATTTTGAATAGGAATTTGTTGCCCATTCCAATATCCATAAGGGTGTCTCCTGCATTTTCTAAGATTCTTATAATTTAAGATTTTACATTTAGGTCTTTGATCTATTTAGAGTTAATTTTTGTGTACGGTGAAAGGTAGGGTTCCTGTTTCAATCTTCTACATGTGATTGGCCAGTTTTCCTAGCACCATTAACTGAATAGGTTCTCCTCTCCCCTGTGGTTGTTGGTGTAGGCTTTATCAAAGATGAGTTGGTTGGGAAGTTGAGGCTTTGCTTCCAGAATCTCTATCCTATTCCATTGGTCTATGTGCCCGTTCTTGTACCAATATGAGGGTGTTTTAATTACTGTAGTCTTATAGCAAATTTGAAGTCTAAAAGTGTAATACCTCCTGTTTTGTTTCTTTTGCTAAGGATTGTTTTGGCTATTCATGATCATTTATGTCTCCATACTAATTTCTTTATTGTCATTTCTAGGTCTGAGAAGAATGATGCTGGTAACTTCATGGTAACAATGTTCATTCTTCCTATCCGTGAGCATGAAATATTTTTGCATTTTTTTGTGTCTTCTTGGATTTCTTTGAACTGTGTTTTGTAGTTCTCATTGTAAAGGTCTTTCACTTCTCTGGTTAGGAAGATGCTGAGGTATTTCATTTCTTTTTGTGGCTCTTGTGAATGGGATCATACTTTTAATTTGAGTCTCTGCCTGCTTGTTGGTGGTATATAGGAATGCAATTGTCATTTGCACATTTATTTTGCACCCTGGGACTTTACCAAAGTCCTTTGTCATTGCAAGGAGATTTTTGATAGATTCCCTTGGATTTTCAAGGAATAAGATTATATCATCAGCAAAGAGGGATAACTTGATTTCCTCTTTTCCTATTTGGATACCCTGGATTTCTTTCTCTTGTGTAATTGCCCGAGCTAGGACTTCCAACGCAATGTTGAATAAGAGGAGTAAGAGTGGACAAACTTGTCTTGTTCCAGTTTTCCAGGGAAATGTTTCCAGTTTCTGTCTATTTAGCAATTTGTTAGCTGTTGGTTTATCATAGATGACACTTACTATTTTGAGATATGTTCCTTCTATACCTAGGAGTTTGAGGGCTTTTATCAAGAAGCGATGCTGGATTTTATCAAAAGCTATTTCTGTATCTGATGTTATAATCATGTAGTTCTTGTTTTTACATCTGTTGATGTATTTAATTACATTTTTGGTTTTGTGAATGTTGAACTAGTCCTGCATCCTGGGGATGAAGTCTACTTGGTCATGGTGGATGATTTTTGAGATGGGTTTTTGGATGTGATTTTCTAGAATCTTGCTGAGGATTTTTGCATCTATGTTCATAAGGAATATTGGTCTGTAGTTCTTTTTTTGTTATATAGTTTCTCAGTTTGGGTATCAGTGTGATGTTAACTTTGTAAAATAATTTGAGGAGAATTCCATCTTTCTCAAGTGCCTGGAATACTTTCCAAAGGATTGGTATCAGTTACCCCTTGTATGTTTTATAGAATTCTGCTGAAAAGCAATCTGGTCCAGGATTATTTTTAATAAGTCATTTTCTTATGACAGAGTCAATTTCCTGGGTTATTATTGGTCTATTTAGTGTCTGTATTCTTGTTTCAACCTTGGGATTTTGAGTGAAGTCAGAAATCCTCCATATCATTTAGTCTATAAAGTTTGTTTCCATGTAGTTGTACATAGTAATCTCTGATAATCTTTTGTATTTCTGCGAACCAGTTGTGATTTAATCTTTTGTATTTCTGATCATGTTATTTGGGCTTTTTCTCTCTTTTTCTTGGTCATTCTGGTTATGTGTCCATCAATCTTGTCAATTCTTTCAGAGAACCAGTTTCTTGTTTTGTTGATGTTTTCTGTGATATTTTGGGGCTCTTATTTTGATGTAGGATTCTTCTGTTAAAGTTGGGGTTTTAGTGGTCTTCTCTTTCCAGCTCCCTTAGGTGATTTGTTTGGCTCTCCACTTGCAATCTTTCCATTTTCTTGATGTGTGTTCATAGAGATATAAATTCCACAGGTTTTGGTAAGATGTTTTCTTCATTTTCATTTGCTTCCAGGAATCTTTTAATTTCTGCTTTGATTTCAGTGTTGACCCAGTTGTTGTTCAGCATCATGCTATTTAGTGTTCATGTCTTTGTGGACTTTGGGAAAATGTTCTTGGTATTGATATTTATCTTTAGTCTGAGAGTATGCATGGCAAGATTTCAACCTTATGGAATTTATTTATGCTTGATTTATGGACAAGGATGTGATTGATCTTGGAATATGTTCCATGGGTGATGAGTAGAATGTATATTCTGTGGTTGTTGGGTAGAATAATCTGTAGGTATCTATTAAGTCCATTTAGTAGAGTGTCAGATTTAGGTTCTGGATCTCCTTGTTAATTTTTTGCCTTGATGATCTATCTAGAGCTGTTAGTGGGGTATTCAAGTCCCCTGCTATAATAGTGTTAGAGTCAACATTTTTTTTTTAGTTTATTTAGTAGTTGCTTTATAAATGCTCGTTCTCCTGTATTGGGTATATATGTTTGGGATGGATATTTCTTGTTGATTAATTGAACCTTTTATCATTATGTAGTATCCTTTTGCATCTTTTTAAATTTTTGATAGCTTAAAGGTTGTTTTTTCTGATATTAAGATTGCAGCTCCTACCTGCTTTTGTGATCCATTTGCCTGGAAACCCATTTCCCAACCTTCCCTTGAGTCAGTGTGCATCCCTTGTAGTGAGATGAGTGTCATGGATGCAGCAAATAATTAGGTAATGGTTTCTTGTCCAGTTTGCCATTCTCTGTCTTTTCAGTGATGTATTTAATTCATTCACTTTCAGGCTGATTACTGAAATGTGATTGTTTCTCCCTGTCATGAGGTTCTTATAAAGTTTTTTCTTTATTTACTTGTTTTCTTTTGGCTTTGAGGTTAATGTATGTGTGTGTTTTCAAGTTTCTTGCTGTGCTATATTCTCTGTTGATTCTCTGCTCTACTATTCTCTTGGGAAGTGTGCGGTCACCTTTTTTTTCTTTCTTCTGTTCTTAGTGCCTTTTTAAGAGTCTCCTGTAGAGCTTGTCTGGAAGCTGCATTTTCTCTTAGGGACTGGATATCTGGAAAGGATTTTAGTTCTCCCTCACTGATGAAGCTGAGCCTGGCTGGATAGGAAATTCTTGGTTGAAATTGTTTTTCTTTGAGGGTTTTGAAGATAGGGCTCCAGTCCCTTCTTGTATGCAGGTTTCTGCCAATATATCTGCTGCCATTCTGATTGATTTTCCCCAGCAGGTAGTCTGACCTTTCTATCTAGCTGCCTTTAGGATTTTTTCTTTTGTGCCTACTTTGTATAGGCAAATTACTATATGTCTAGGGGTTGGTCTTCTCTTTTGATGTCTTGGGGGGTTCTCTGTATCTCTTGTACTTGGTTGGTCACATATCTGGTTAGATGAAGAAAGTGTTCTTGGATTACCTCTTGGAATACTTGCTCCAAGTTGTTCTCCATTTCCCTGTCTTCTTCTGGAATACCAATCAGGTGTAGGTTAGGCCTCACAATATAATCACACATCTCTTGTAGGTTTTGTTTTTTTCTTTCTGAGTCTTCTTTTTATTTTTTATTTATTTTTTTTACAGATCTTATTAAGTTAATTCCATGTTCTGGTCTTCACAGTCTGAGATTCTTTCTTCAGCTAGATTAATTCTGTTTTCCATGCTTGTCATCTTATTTATTCCCTGGATGAAATGTTTTATTGCCAAAATCTTTGTTACATGTCCTTTCATTGTTGCATCTTGTCTTTCTTGAGTCTTATTAACTTTTTCCATTCATTTCCTAATCCCTGTCACATTCTGGGGCCAGTTGTTTGTGACTTCCATTGTTTGGGCACCAAGGTCTGAGTTTTCAGGAGTTTTGTCTTTGGTACACTTGAAATTGCCTGAAGTCTTCCTTTGATTTTTCCTCATTTGTGACAGATTGCTTGTTTTTCTCTTTAGTTCTGTTATTCAATGTCAGTGGGAGAGGTTTTCTCTTCTGATTTTTGCTCAGTCCTCTGTTCTTCCCGGATCTGGTCTCTGGATTTGTTGCATTTTGAAATAGGACAGTGGATGGGATTCTTTACTTTCTTTTGTTGTTTTTGAAATTCAAATAAAGTAGGGGATGGGGCACTAGGATTCAGAAACTACTTGCAAATTACGATGTTCACCTATTGTGATATATGTTCCCTGAGGCCCACTCCCCACCATCACTCTATTTGACAATGCAAAACAGAAACCAATGCAAAAAACAATTGAATCCATACACACACAGACACCCCAAAACAAACTGGAATAACAACACAGTGAAACAAAACAAACAACAGAAACAAAAAATCAAGAATACTAAGCACAAACACACAAGCCTAGCATAAAGTGAATAAGGAAGAGAGATGGAATAACCAGAGAGAGTTAAAAAAAAATGGAATTCAGGTTGAACTCTCACAAATATATTGACACACACCTTAAACTATAAAAAATAAAAGTAAAAAAAACCCAGAAGAAAAAAAGAGCAAGAATAAGCCAACAACAACAAAATTGAAAGATGAACACTCAATCATTCACATACACACATAAACAGAAAATGACAAATAAAAGAAGAAACAGAAAAAGAAAAGAAAAAATATTTGGGGGAGCAGATCAAACCCTCACATACACACTCATGCACAAAGAAAAAATATTTGAAAAACAGATGAACTGACAGTCAAAAAATTTTAATTTTTTTTAAAAACTGAAAATGTAAAAAAAGAACAACTGCTCTCTTTTGGCAGGCTCTGTGATTGTTCCTCCAATCATGCCTCTCCTGTGGAGCCACCTCTTTCATTCTCTTTTCAGTGTCTGAAGCAGGGAAGGAGGAGAGACAGTAGAGTTGGGTGGGGCTTCAGTCCTCCCCTCCCACTCTCATATGGTCAGGGAGATCTCCTCCAATGGGGAGGTACAGGATAGTCTCTTTCCCAGGTATGTACTCTCGGGAGTGGGGGCTCAGGGGGGTGTCTCAGCCAGGCCTATACTGGAATGGAGTTCTCGATTGTGACTGACATCCAGGCTCCACTTGGATTTGTTCCTCTTAGTCATGGCCCAGATGTGTGGGTCTGATGTTCAGAGGATTGCTGAGGAGGAGGAGGTTTGAGTCAGCCCCGGACTCACCACCAACTCCAAAGATCTCTTTGGAGTTCTTCCTCACCTTTTCTGGCCACACCCTCTGTCGCCTGGATCAGGGTAGGGGGTGGGACGCCTGGAACTCAGCACTCTTTAGGTCCCTCTGAAGTTTGTGGTTTCAGGATATTCCCTCTGGGGCACGATCAATCCCTGAGTACTTGATCCACCAGTCACAAAGATCAGGTCTGTTGCTCGCTCCCTGGTGAGCGAGTGGGAGCATTTTCCTGCCCCGCCGTCAAGATGGTGGTGGAGTGCCTCTTTTCCTCTTCCATGGGACTTTGCCTCTGGACTCCCTCCGCAACCCCTGCTGCCAGTGACCGGCCAGGAGCTGAAGTGGTGAGGCAAAGCCAGGAACCGGCAGTGTCTCTCTCCTGCTGCACCGGTAAGGAGGAGGCTGACCGCTCCTCACCGCTTTTTTCCTTCTAAAAAATAATAATGACACTCTGCTTCTGCAACCTGGGAAGAACCAGGGATGAAGCAGAGAAGCTTCAGCACCAGCTGTTGCACCAGGGGCCTGGCAACTTGCTTACAATCCCCCACATAGACAGTCTCTCCCAGCATTTTCTTCCCAGGGATGGTTTGTTGATTAAAAAAAAAAGAAAGAAAGAAAATGGCTCTCAGCTTCTGCATCCCAGAAATTGTTAGAGTACAAGCCCAGCAGCTGTTTCACCAGTCGCTGCACCAGGAGAGTCCTAGCCACCAGCTCCTTAAACCCTGATTCAGTCTGCCACCCACACCCACACACACCCACTCGCTCACCAGCACATACACAAAATTTTCCGTACACTCACTCACTTACACGGAGACTTGCTCAGTCAGACTGGTTCAGCAACCATCTTCCTGACTATCCCACCTAGAAATGTTTTTTAAAAATATAAAAATGTAATACTACGAACTTTTCCAAAAAGATTATTACATAATATAGAAAAGTTTCTAAGCAAAACAATGCACTGAATAACAAACTATTTTAAAATTATTTTTGAAATCTAACTATACTTATAACAAGCAATGGCATTGATAATCATTAGTTATCTTATTGTCTCGTATCAAATCATAGGGAAATATATTTTCTTTGACAAAATCTAAGCATTTAAAGATAAATATATATCAATCCTCTCTTATTATTTTAGAAGAGAAGTGATGTCTCCAATTAATTTTGTAAGGCCAGTATTATCCTGTTCACAAACCAGAAAAGAACACTTACTAAAAGAACACTATAGATCAATATCTCTTTTGACTATAGATATAAAAGTCTCAGTAAAATATTAGCAAACAGAATCCAACAACACATAAAAACCTGAAATACAGTGACCAAGTAAACTTATTCCAAAAATGCAAATGTAGCTTATAATCTAAAAACAAGTCAATGTTATGCACCATATTAATAGAATAAAGACAAAATCCTCATATCAATCCATGCCATAAGAGTACTTGAATAAAATTTAACATGCTCTCATTGTACATACACTATAAAATGTAAAAATATCAGGGAACTAACTCAAACTAATAAAGGGCAACTCAGAAAAACATATACGTAACATCTTACTAAATGGTGAAAAATGAAATTATTTCCTTGCTATTATCAGTAAAAAGGCAAGAATGTCCACTTTTACCATTACTTATTAATATTGTACTGATGGTTCAAGTCAGGGAAATTCGGAGAAAGAAAGAAATAATCGCTACTGAGTTTGGAGAGAAAGAAGCAAAGCAATCTGTATTCACAAATGGTATGTTCTTGTGTGTAAAAAACATCTGAGAATTCTACTAAAAATCTTTTAGTATCTGTAATTATTTAAGCAGTTTCAGGATGCCTCAAATGTACTGTGTTTTCATGCACTACAGATAAGTAATCCAAAATTAAATTAAGAAAACAATTTCATTTAAAATAGCAGTCAAAAAAGTAAAAATTTTATAAATAGATTTCTCAAAAGAAGCATAAATCTTAGTAACTGACAAACACAAAATATTGTTAAAATAATTTAAATATTAATTTAAATAAAAAGACTTCCAGTTTTCATGGATCAGAAGACTTCAAGTTGATAAGAAAGAAACTGGCTAGGCAAGGTAGCTGGCATCTGTATTCCAAGCACTTTAGGAGGCGAAGGCAAGAGGATTGCCTGAGCCCACAGGTTCAAGACCAGCCTGGGCAACATGGCAAGACCTCATCTCTACAATAAATCAAAATATTAGCTAGGCGTGGTGGCATACACCTGTAAGTCAAGCTACTTTGAAGACTGAGGAGGAAGGATTGCCTGAGTCCAGCAGATTGAGACTGTGGTGTCTGTGAGCATGACACGGCACTCCAGTCTGGGCATCAGAGTGACATTCCAAGAAAGCAAAACTGGTCATAATTATTCACATATTCAGCCCCATTTATATCAAAGTCTCGACTTGTAGTTTTTAGTAATTAACAATTTATTCCTGAAATACATAGGGACTTTAAAGGAACCCAGGATAGCAAACACAATCCTGGAAAAGAACACAATTAGAGAAATTACTTTTTCAAATTTCAGATCTTATATTATATTATTATATTATAATATAATAATAAACATGGCGATTAATTAAAAATAAGTGGGAGTAAAAAAAAGTAGACCTTATGTCAGTTGGTTTTGGGCAAAGGTGACAAAAAATTTAATACTAAAAGAATAATCTTGTCAACAAATGCTGCTAGGACAAATGTATATCCACAAGTTAAGAAATTAATATGGACAACTATCTCATGCTATATACAAATATTATCTCAAGACAGAATATACGCCTAAATGTTATAGTTAGGACAATAACATTTTTATTTTTTATTTTATTTTATTTATTTATTTATTTTTGAGTTGGAGTCTCACTCTGTCGCCCAGACTGGAGTGCAGGTGCCGCTCCCG
>NW_007251092.1:101858-161359 GCF_000164805.1 Carlito syrichta
CCCGCGGGCTCAGGCAATTCACTCACCTCAGCCTCCCAAAGGCGCGGGATTACAGGCTCAATAACATTTTTAAAGGAAAACATGGACTATGTTTTTCTGGCCTTGAGTTAGGCAATATTGCCTTACCTATGACAACAAAAGCACAAACAATAAATTAAATACACACACACACACACACACACACACACACACACACACACACATATATAAATAAATTAGACTTCAAAATCAAAGTCTTTTGTGTTGTAAAGCACACCATTCAGAAAATAAAAAGACAATCCAGTGAGAGAAAATATTTACGATCATATATTTGATATAGTACTCATATTCAGAATAGAAAAATAATTCTTATAACTAAATAAGAAGAGAAATAACCCAATTAAAATTTGGCAAAATATCTAAATAGACAGTTCTTGGAAGGAAATATATGAATAAGTACATGAAAATATGTTCACCATAATTTACTACTAAGAAAAAGCAAACCAACACTACAATGAGATACTGCATCACACTTTTAAGAATAGCTATAATAAAAAATACAGAGAATAACAAGTATTGGTGAGGATATGAGGAAATTGGTATTCTCATGCCCTTAGTGTGAATATGTAAGGATGCAGCCAATTTGGATAATAGGTAGTTCCACAAAATCTTAAACTTAGAGTTGTCAAGTGATCCAGCAATTCTACTTACAGATATATTTCCAAAAGAATTGAAAACATATCCACACTACTTGTAAATAAATGCTCATGTAATCATTCATAATAACATAGTGTCCAGCCACTCAATTGTCCATCATCTACTGAATGGATAACCAAAATGTGATGGGTTCATACAATGGAATCAATTGTATCAATAAAAATAAATGAAATATCGATGAAAGCTACAACATATATGGACCTCCAAAATGTTCCAAAATGTTACACTAAGTGTAAGAAGATGGTCTTAAAAGGCTATGGATTGTATGTTTCCATTTATATAAAGTATCCCAAATAGACAAATTTAGAAAGTTGTTAATAGTTGATTGGAAATTGAAGATAATTGAGAGGGAGAATGAGAAATGGTTCCTAATGACTAAGGGTTTTCTGAAAAAAAAATGAAGAAAATATTCTAAAATAAAATTATGACAATGGTTATGCACAAAAAATGAATTGTATGATCTAAATAAGTTTTATGCCATGCAAATTATATCTGTGAAAGTATAACGTTAAAAATTATTTTCATAGTTTTTTAAAGAACTACAATTAAAATAGAGAATACAGTGAGGACAAATAAGAGCTTAATTATTGGTTTCTAAAAGATGCCATTTAATTGCACCTTACTTGTTATTACAAAGAGAAAATTATGGTAATCAGTAGACAAATGATTTAGAATAGACCTATCAAACTATAATACTATGCACAAAACAGCATTACTAAATACTCAAATACAACATTATTTGCTTAACTAATATAATATATTACACATATCCAATGTAACAAAATTATTAGAGAAATACTTGAATAATATTATGATTATACACAAGGCATAGAATATAGAGCATATTATGTACTTTGATGTGTAAATAAGAGGCTTGCAAACTTTTGAGGTAAATAGTTTTAACTTTTTTGGTAGTAAAATTTATCTAATAAACACATTGTTTTAAGGACTTTTTAAATTTATGACTTCTGAAAGTATAAATGTAAAGAGAAAAACTGAGAATTTTGTAGAATGAGGGATTTGATGTAATATGCTTAACATGAAAATGAAAAACACAACACGAGAAGAGAGGCAGGAAGACTTGGTGATCAGAGACCAGCCCCTGGTCAACAGTCAGCATGGTGAAAAAAGATATTAGTTTAAAGACCACATAAACTGAGTTCGGCCAACAATCTGAATTTGGCAGTGGATTCTTCTTTGGAGATGCAAAATAGCATCCAGTCCAACAACTCTTCTTTGGCCTTGTAAGATCCTGAACAAATAATTCAGTCATGCCATATTGGACTTTGAAATACAGATTTATGAGATAATGAATGGGTAGTGTTTTAAGATGCAAAATTTTAAAATATTTTTTAAACTGCAATAGAAAATTAGTATGCCTGGGTTAATGAGATTTAAATTTTAGAAGGAGTTGTATATGAAGTTCATTATGCATAAATAACTACATTATTCATCTACTCACTTAAAATTAATTGGAAAAAGGCCATTGCATTTGCTCTTTTTCTTTATCTTTTGAAAACACAATACCATTTAATATCTTGTTAATAATATATTCTGACAACTAAGTAGCACATTATTCTTATTACACTATTACTTTAAATAATTTATATAATTTCTAAAAACACTTCCACTGAATTCTGTTGAGGACAAAGAATGGTGTACAAATAAGTGAGTTACAGTAATGTGAATAGCCTTATAAGATCACCATTCAGACAACAAAAAAGAGGTAATGCAAACAAAACTTGAATTGACCACCTCTAAATTGCCTTTGGTAGGATGATCTTAACAATGTTGATTCTTCCAATCCATGAGCAGACAATAGTTTTCCATTTGTTTCTGTCGTCTTGGACTTCTTTGAACAGTATTTTGTAGTTTTCGCTGTAAAGGTGTTTCACTCCTCTGGTTAAGAAGATGCTGAGGTATTTCATTTTTTTGTGACTAGTGTCAATTGGATTGTGCTTTTTACTTGATTCTCTGTTTGTTGTTGATGCTTAAAAATGTGACTTCTTTTGCATATTTATTTTGTACCCTGAGACACTGTCAACATCCTTTAATCAGTGAAAGGAGGCATTTGACAGATTATCTTGGATTTTTGAGGTATAGGATCATATTGTCAGCAAAGAGAGATAGCTTAACTTCTTCTTTGCTTATTTGAATACCTCTGATTTCCTTCTCTTATCTAATTGCTTTACCTAGGACCTCCAAAACATATTGAACAGGAAGGATAAAAGTGGGTAGTCTTGTCTTGTTATGGTTTTCAGGGGAAATGCTTCCAGTTTCTGTCCATTTAGCAATGCTAGCTGTGGGTTTTTTGAGGATGGTGCTTACTATTTTGAGATATGTTCCTTCTATGCCTAGGTGTTCAAGGATTTTAATCAAGAAGGGATGCTGGATTTTGTCAAAAGCTTCTTCTGCATCTAATGATATAATCATGTGGTTCTTGTTTTTACATCTGTTGATATATACAATTACATTTATGGTCTTGTGGATGTTGAACCAGCCCTGCTTTCTATGGTTGAAGCCTACTTGGTCATGGTTGATGATTTTTGTGATGTGTTGTTGAATCCAATGTGCTAGAATCTTTTGAGAGTTTTTGCATCTATATTCATTATGGATATTGGCTTGTAGTCCTCTTTTTTTGTTGGATATTTACCGGGTTTGGGTATCAGTGTGATGTCAGCTTCATAAAATGATTTAGGGAGACTTCTGTTTTTCTCAATTGCCTAGAATACTTCAATAGGATTGGTATCAACTCCTCATGTATGTTTTGTAGAATTCTACTGGAAAGTCATTTGTTCCAGGGCTTTTTCTTTTGTCCATAGTTTTCTTATAATGGAATCCGTTTCCTGGGTTGTTATTGGTATTTAGTGTCTCAATGTCTCCTTTTTTTAGATTCAATGCAATACCCATTAAATTACCAACATCATTATTCTCAGACCTGGAAATGACAGTACATAAATTCATATGGAAAAATGAATGACCATGAATAACCAAAACAATCCTCAGCAAAAGAAACTTAAGGGGATGTATCATGCTTCTAGACTGTAAACTTTGCTATAAGGCCACATTAGTTAAAACAGCCTGGTGCTGATATAAGAATAGACATATGGACCAATGGAACAGGATAGAAGTTCTATATGCAAAACTTCCATTTTTCAACCAACTCATCTTTGACAAGTCCTCCACCAACAACCACTAGGGAGGGAAGAACCTATTCAGTAAATGGTGCTGGAAAACTGGCCGACCACATGCAGAAGATTCAAATAGGACCTCTACCTACCACCATATACAAAAATCAACTCTAAATGAACCAAAGAACTAAATGTAAAACCTGAAACTATAAGAATTTTAGAGAAGACTGGAGACATCCTTACAGAAATTGGAGTAGGCTACCAATTCCTGATCAAAACCCTAAATGTTAATGCCATAAGATATAAGATAGACAAGCGGGAACTCATCAAACTGACAAGCTTCTGCAAAGCAAAAGAAACCATCAAGAGAGTGGGGAGACAGCCTACAGAATGGGAAAGTATATTTGCTGACTGGGTCTCTGACAAAGACCTAACATCCAGGATCTACAAGAAACTCAAACGCACTGGAAGGAAAAAGAACAAACCCATTAAAAAATGGGCAAAAGGCATGAATAGACACTTCTCAAAAAAAGATATGGGCAGCCAACAGACACAAGAAAAAGTACTCAACCTCACTAATCATCAGAGAAATACAAATCAAAACCACATTCAGATACTTCCTAAGCACAACAGAAATGAATATCATTAATAAACGACAAGAGATGCTGGCAAGGATGTGGAGAAAAGAGAACATTCTACACTGCTGGTGGGAATGCAAACTAGTGCAACCTCTATGGAAACCAGTGAATTAGTTCCAAAAAGAAGTAGAAATTGACCTTCCATATGACCCAGCAATCTTCCTACTGGGAATATATCCAGAGGAACTCAAATCATTCTCCAAAAATGTACCTGCACTTGCATGTTTATTGTAATACTATTCACAATAGCAAAAATATGGAACCAACCATGCTACCCATCAAAACTGAACTGGTTAGAAAAAAACTGGCACATATATATGATTCCCATTTGTACATACATCATAAATATCATGATCAAAAATAGAATAAATAATAGAATCAAATTATAAAAATTCACAATCTGATGGAAAAATAACAACTTCAAATCATAGTAATAGATTATAAGTAATTATATGCTTTGGGTTTGGATCTTTGGGAGAGTTTATTTTGCTATCTCTAGCATCAATCACTGTCACTAAACTCATAGCATCAATATTTCTGAAACTTGGAATCTTTTTATCTAAGAGGAAAACTGTAACAATGTATATTCAATAAAGATCAAATGAGAAATCATGATAATATAATGGAGTATAACAGGAAACTAGGAGTATACCCCCCAGAAGAGGTAGCCTTAATGTAAATGCTGTTGGTGAATTTTTGTACAAATATTTTATCAAATGTATTTAATATACTAATTTTTAGAAACAATACTTAATAATATGCATGGATGTGAGCCAAATTAATGAAGCCTTCATGGTTAATCATCTTAAACTAACAAACTTTTTAACCAGAAAAGTTGCTTCAATCTTTGAACCCTACTTCCTTTTAAAAAATGAGAAAGTGAAAACAGGTTATTACATGAGAATGATTTTTCACATCTTTGGAAAACAATATCATAAAATTATATCTGCATAATGCATACAGGCTTGAATCTAGCTTACGGGCATTCATTCAATGAGAGTCATTTCAAAGGCATTAAGAGAAATTTTTCAAATATTTTCATCTCTTTGCCTTTGCTGATGTCTTTTGTTCCAGCTGAATTCCTTTCAGAAATTCTTTTTTTTGAGATTCCAATCATCCTTTAAAATATTACAAATTTATCCTTTTCATAAATCCTTTGTATGTACTAAACATAATTTTCCTTTTAACATCTTCTTAATATTTTCATAAAAAAGAGCAAAGCAATCTTGACATTAATTCTTAGTCCATGAATCTTGATATATTTATCTGAGGACTCTACTAATTATTGAACTATATGCCCCATCCCTGTTCCCATTGTGATTCTGTTTTAGTGACGAGTACTGTACATACATGAACCAGTAATCTCCTTAATCCATGATATTACAATAAAAATGCTAAAAGTTACAGGAATACAATACAGGGACACGGCATGGATGTCAAGATTGGATTTCAGGAGGAAGATACATCTGAGCTAAAGAAAAAAAGAGAATACAAGGGAAGTAGGCAAGTTAATTACAGGAAAAGAAAGGTTTATGTAAATAAGTGCACATTTCTCAGACTCAGAATAAAATGGAAGATTATGCATTTAGTAAAGTGAAAGTTCAGTGTAACTGAAAGATAATGTATAGCAGCTGTATCAAGATATGACTAGAAAGATAATTGAGGGTCTTATGCAGGACATAGTAAGAAGCTTGGAGTTTAAATGTACTTCTATCTATTGTTGATTATATATCTCATAAGTTTCTTTCTTTTTCTTTTTTTTTTTGAGTTGGAGTCTCACTCGGTCGCCCAGACTGGAGTGCAGCGGCCGCTCCCGGCCACCGCAGCCTCGACCTGCTGGGCTCCGGCGATCCCTCCGCCTCAGCCTTCCAAGTAGCTGGAACTACAGGCACGCACTACCACCCCCAGCTTTTTTTGACTCATTGTAGAGATGAGGTCTCGTCAAGTTGCCCAGGCGGGTCACGAACCCGCGGGCTCAGGCAATCTCCAATAAGTTTCTAACAATTCCTTCATGAGTAGTCACTCTTTTCCCGTATGTTTATAGTTATAAAAATTAGGAATGGAAAAATGACAGCTGATAAAAACCTTTTTAAATTTAATTTATTTTATATGACAGACACATTACATATCATTTCATATTATCCTCAATCTACCTTATAAAACTTACCATTTTCAAAAAAGAAAGAGTAAGCTTGTGGAAACTGAATATATTGGCCCCATCCTGGTAACAATTCCCAGTGCTTAAACTCCAGCAAATTCTCTCACTCCAAAGTCTATAATCCCTTCACTTATGCATAGCATATTTTATTTAATTTTTTTATATCGAACAAACTCTATTCTTGTTTCTCAATTGCTTTTCCATTTTTCTACTTTTTTATTTTCAGTATTTTCTGTACCATGCATTGATGTACAATTATATTTTCATAATGTATAATTAAATATTAACTAGTGTATTAATTATAATCAATAATTGTATTAAAACATTTTATTAATAATTAGAAAATTTTATTGAGCTGTGGTCTGACTAATTATCATTTATTCCAATTGCATTATATAGTTGATTATTCATGTAAATATCATATATATTTTACTTATATTATAAATTTACATTACAGAATTGCAATTATTTTAAGCATCAACTAGAATATTCTACCAGCTAAGTTTTTTGAAGCATGCAACCTAAGGAATCAATACATAAGACAAAAACATATAGTGGCCGAGCTCTGTGGCTCAGTCTGTAATCCCAGCACTTTGGGAGGCCGAGGTGAGTGGATTGCCTGAGCCCGCGGGTTTGAGACCCGCCTGGGCAACTTGGTGAGACCTCATCTCTACAACAAATAAAAAATTAGCCAGGCGTGGTAGCGCGCGCCTGTAGTTCCAGCTACTTGGAAGGCTGAGGCGGACGGATCACCGGAGCCCCGCATTTCGAGGTTGCGGTGGCCGGGAGCGGCCACTGCACTCCAGTCTGGGTGACAGAGTGAGAATCCAACTCAAAAAAAAAAAAGAATATTTATATATAGTAAAAATCTTATAATTTGGGCTCAAAGGAAATATTTCAGCACAGATAAAAAATAATTTTGAATTAAAAATGAGTTATATTAAGATTTTAGAACTTTTAAATGCAAATAGGAGAATTTTCACTATTATTTATAAAATCTACATTTTGTTACAATAACTTATCTAAAGGTTCAGTTTCCATTTTAACAGTACATTTTTCCAAATAGTTGATGATTCATGTAAGATTCCCACAAATGGTTAAATGATTATGGGAACAGATTATGGAGACAGAGGAAAACCCAAAATGCAGAGATTGCCCTCTAAGTACAGCTCAACTTAGGGGGAAAATGTTTCAGGGATTGTAAAAGCCATAGTTTATAAAAAATAAATCATTCCTTGTTTTTAATGTAAGACAAAGAAGGAAGGGAGGGAAGAAGGAAGGAAGGAAGGAAAGAAAGAAAACTGATTTTTTATGTGTTCCACTCAGCATATATGTTTTGATTGCTTTTTGTTCATAAAATAATTTATTCCTTATAGTTAGCATGTTGCTTGTGTATTTGACATCATTAGCTATATATCTATATATATTTAATAAAGTTGCCAAATTACTGTCAAATGATTATTTTAACAGAAAATAATTTTCAGGAAAATAAGCAATTGTATTCTAAATAAATATTATTTTATATCACTCCAGTGCACATTTGCTGCTAATGTTATTTCTAATCTAATCATTGATTATACAGACTGATTTGTGATGGGTCAGAGTGTATTAATGTATTAGGACTGGTTGTATTTAAATACTGGCTTAATCTTAGCATTTTGGCATTGAGCAAGTCATTTAACTTATCTGACACTTCTTTCTGTTTTTTTTATCCATAATAAGAATACTAAAAGTTCTTTGAAGAGTACTAATACATATTAAGTACACATATATGCATGCACATATATATGTATGCATGTATGTGTATATGTGATATGTTTGTATACAATCTTAAAAGATCACCTAGCAACTGTAATTCAGTAGGTGTTAGATAATAGTATTACTATTATGCATTTTTTATTCTAATAATCTATGGAAATTTTATTGTCATTATTTAATATCTATGCTTTTTTCTACACTGAATTCAGTATATAGCTTTATTAGAATAGTATTGCAAATGCTAATAAGATCTGCTTTAATTTATTATGTAGCCTAGTTGTCTAATGTATTTTATCAAAATATTTATCTTTCCACTGCATTCATAGTTTTCAGAATACAATTATTATATACCAACCCTTAATTTATAGACTTTTAAAAATGAACCATCATGTTGTACTTTGGGCATCTAGTACTTATATAAAAATTCTTCTTTACCTATGTAGAATAGCTGTATTAATTCAATTGTTTTACAGTAACTATTAGAATTGTAGGTAAAAAGTGTGAAAAAATGAGGAAGCTGATTTTGAGGAGATACCAGTTTACTATGGGAGGTAGGCGTACAAGCCGATTGTTTCAATCGTTAGTATTCTAATCTAATGAAAAGGAAAAGAAGGAGTTACTGAGAATAAGTGTACTGTTGAGTTGAAATTGATGTTGCTAGGAAGACATCCAGAAGAAATGTCTAACATAATGTTAATATGAAGAGGTAATAACTAGAATTATTTATTTTAATGGCATTTGTTGAAAGCATTAGAGTGTATATTATTATTTAATTTCTAGGTATTATGGTTTTTATTCTAAATTACATTTTTGTTTCTGTAACCTAGAGTTTTGTGTTTTTTAATATGCTGATATGTCTGACTAAGGGAACAATTTAGGAAAGAAAACAAAACAAAAACATATAAGAGCATATGCCCCAGGTTCATTAATTCACAACCACACACAATAATAAATTAATTATGTTATAGCTTGTTTTGTGTTGTCATAACAGAATACAAGACTTGGTAATTTATAAAGAAAAAGATTAATTTAGCTCACAGTTCTGTAGACTGCAAAAACTGTGGCACTGACTGATCTGGTTGGGGATTTTGTGCTGCATCAACATGGTGGATAAGTTAAAGTGGAAATATGAAGAGGAATGGAATTCAGGGGTGTTCTGGCTTTGTAGCAACCCACTCTCATGAGAACTAATTAACTTCTTCAAAAATGAATCCAGTGTAATTGAGAGTCTCACTCACTACCTGGGGACTAGCATAAAGCCATTCATGAGGAATCTGGTTCCACAACCCAAATATTTCTCACTTGACCCCACCTTCCCATATTTCAACCGGAGTTTTAGCGGGAGCAAATGTTCAAACCATAGCAGTCAACTTTGTTCTTTTTTTGGGTGGAGTGGTTAGTAGAAGTTTGGTTTTATAAAACAAAATAATTCAGAAGTGTAGAGAAGTGTAGATAATAGTTCAGCAACCAATGATCGTACTTCAGTTCTTCTGTACAAAATTTTACTTATTTGCCATGTTTGCTTCAGTGGTTTTTAATAGAATTGAATGCCTCTGAATTTACTGTTTTGCAAGTAGTTTAAGCACTAGTATAGACTATTTGTTTATAACTACAACTATATGAATCAACAACCTCTGTGTGTATCTTTAAACATAGTTCATATTCTTGTTTGTATAAATTTTATCATACTGTTAATATATGTAATCATGCTTTCATATATTATTTTGTATATAATTTCTCTTCTTGTTATGTCTTTTTGAAAAATGACCACTTTATCATAAAATAATGCACTTATTATCTTTGATAGTCTTCCATTTTATAGTCTTTTTTTTCTGAAGTCAGAGAGGCTGCACAAATTCTCTCTTTATTAGTGCTTGCATTGTATAGCTTCCTTTATTCAGTAAATATTAACTTCTCTGAGTCTTTATATACAGACAAAGAGTGGGTATTTTGTAACCAGTATTCAGTTGGTTCTTTTTTTTAATCCAGTCTATATTCTTTTAACACGTGTTAGAACATTCATGTCTAAATTAAAAGTACTGAATATCTAAATATTAAAATCAAGCATCCAAGTTTGATAATGTTTTATATATGCTATCTGTCATTTGTTTGTGCTACCTCCTCTTTTCCCAATTTTTCTCATTTTAATTGGGCAATTTTTAAGAGACATTTTATCTCCTCTATTGACTAATCATCTGTTTTATCTTTTTAGTAGTTATAACAAAATTTAAAATATACATTATTACTTAATCTAAGTTCACATTTCAATAAAACTATCTACAGATATGTTATAATATATACAGATATTTTACAATATTTATGCTTTTCCCACACATTACTTATGACATTGCCATGCTTCATTTCACTTTTTTAATATGCTATGTACATATTTTAAACAGCAATCTTCCTGAGAAATTAAAGAAAAGTGCATGAGCCGGGCTCGGTGGCTCAGCCTGTAATCCCACGCCTTTGGGAGGCTGAGGTGAGTGGATTGCCTGAGCCCGCGGGTTCAAGACCCGCCTGGGAAGCGAGACCTCATCTTTACAATAAATCAAAAAATCAGCCGGGTGTGGTAGCGCATGCCTGTAATTCCAGCTACTCGGAAGGCTGAGGCGGAAGGATCGCCGGAGCCCAGCAGGTTGAGGCTGCGGTGACTGGGAGCAGCCGCTGTACTCCAGTCTGGGCAACAGAGTGAGACTCCAACTCAAAAAAAAAAAAAAAAGAAAAAGTGCATGAATAAGTAAATGTAAGTATATATTTAATTTACCTCTATTTATAAATGTGCTAATTTATATAATTGTTACATTTATACAATTTTAAAGTGTTTTATTTACATTCATTTATTACATTTTTGATACTCTTCCTTTTTTATGTAGCTCTAAGTTTCTGACCTATATTATTTTCATTCTGTTTGAATAACTGCTTTGGTCATTTTGTTTGACAAATCAAGAAAGTGGCAAACAATTTCCAACATTTTGCTATCTTTCCTGTCTTTTGAAGGACGTTTTCTTTGTGTATAAAACTTCAAGGAGATTGGAACCCCCAGCGTTCAGGACCGTCTGCCGTTCTTGGGGGTCTTTCGAGAGGAGGCAGTAGAGAATAGCTGCTCCTCATCACCTGGGACATATCCTATGCCATCACTTGTGGCAGCAGGCTGGAGACTAGAGCAGGAACCATGGAGAAGCTGTGGAGAGGAAATCTGGAACTGTGCTCCACCGCCAGTAAGGAGACACTGACCACTGCCATTTTCTCTGTAACAGAACTGGACAGAGACCTACATTGCCCCACCCAGTAATGTACAGCCTCCAACCTGAGACTTAAAGGCTATCTCTGCTACTCTATGGGATTGACCATTGGACTCAGAGAGACAGATGACCCCTCCCTATGCTGGAACAGGCAGAGACTAGTCTGATTTGAGTGGGAGACTTGACAGCAGTGGCAGCAGCAGATGAGTCGGGGCAAACATACATCCCCACCGCATAAGCAATCTGCTGTAAAGCAGTGAGAAGTGGGTTTCAGGGTCCCGCACACCTGTCAGTGGATACTGGGATCGGCAGATGGCTCCTGAACTACAGTTTCCCCTTAATCAAATCTCAAAACTGCAAAATATCACAATCCCGCAACCCCAGTCTGGCTTCAAAATTGAACAAAACCAGAGGATCTGCATAAGGAAGAATAGGGGATTGAGAAATCAGAAGAAAAATCTATCCTCCCATCTCTGAACAACAGAATTAAAGAAGGGGGGAACAAAAGAGGGAGAAAAACAGAAAACTTCACAAATAAGAAGAACCAATGGAAGAATACAGGTCTCATACAGACCCCTGGGGAGACAATTACTAAGAATACAGGTTTCAGAACTCAAACAATGAAGAGACCTCGGAACAACTGGTCACAAACCGCAAATCCAGATACAAGATATTATTAGAGAGAATGAATAGAAATGAGGAGAGACAAGAAGAAAGAATGAAGGATTGATAAATGAGATAACAGCAATAAAGAATGCAGTGAACAAAATAAGTAACAAACTGAGGCATGGAAAGCAGAATTAACCAAGCAGAAGAAAGAAACTCAGAGCTTGAGGACCAAAATATAGAACTACCTTGAACTGTTAAAAACATAGAAAAGAAACTTTAAAAGATGGAACAAAGCCTTCAAGATATATGCGATTAAATCAAAAGACCGAGTCTAAGATTAATTGGCTTTCCTGAGGCAGATAGAGAGAAAAAGACTTTGTAATGAACATTCCAAGAAATTATCAAAAAAATTTCCCTCATCTCAAGACATGAACATTTAAACGCAAAAGATTCAGAGAACCCCTGTAAGACATCAAATGACAACACTAACTCCTAGACACACAGTAATTTGCTTACACAAAGGTGGTATAAAATAAAAAATCCTATAGGCAGCAAGAGAGAAAATTCAGACTACCAGGGATGACCAATTAGAATAGCTGCAAACTTATGTACAGCAACACTACAAGCTAAAAAGAGACTGGAGTCCAATTTTAAAAGTTCTGAGGCATAAACAACTTTAACCAAGAATGTCCTATCTGACTAAACTAAGTTTCAACAGTGATAGAGAATTATTGTTTCCTGAACATTCAATCCCTAAGAGATTACGCCACCTCCAGACTAGCTATACAAGCAAAACTTAAGAAAGTGTTCAACACAGAAGAAAGAAAAAAAGCTCAACCACACTCTTCCCAAGAATGCACTAAGAAAGATTGAAAACACATATAAACCAACCCCAAAACAAAAAGAAAGTCAACAAACAAACAAACAAACAACAAAGAACCTCATAACAGGTATAAACTCACATCTCAATAATTAGCCTAAATGTGAATTGACTAAATGCACAACTGAAAAGAAATAGAATGACAAATTAGATAAAAAATCATGATGCAACAATATGCCCTGGAAGCCTCATATCACCAGAAATGATACGCATAGGCTCAATGTAAGAGGATGGAACAAATTTTCAGGTGAATGGAACACAAAAGAAAACAAAAGTTGCAATCTTAATAGCATACAAAATACCCTTTAAGCTGTCAAACATTTAAAAAGACAGAGAAGATAACTACATAATGATAAAAGTTTCAATCCATCAACAACAAAGATACATACTAAACATGGATGCACCCGACATAGGAGCATCAACTTTCATAAAGTAGTTTTTAGGAAAACTAAAAGAATATATTGATTCTAAAATTGTCGTAGTTGTTAAATACCCCACTAACAGCTCAAGAGAGATCATTGAGACAAAAAATCAAAAAAAGAGATCCAGAATCTCAAATTGATGCTTGAGCAAACAGACTTAATAGATACCTACAAAACATGTCACCCAACAACGGAGTATGCATTCTACTCATCACCACATGGAATGTACACTAAGACTGACCAAATCCTCAGCCATAAATTAAGCATAAACAAACTCCATATGATTGTAATACTGCCATGCACCTTCCCAGACCACAGTGGAATAAAAATAAATATCAACACCAACAAAGTGCACCCAAAACCCACAAAGATATGGACACTAAACAGAATGATGCCGAACAAATCCTGGGTCAACATAGAAATCAAAACAGAAATTAAAAGATTCCTGGAAACAAATGGAAATGAAGAAACATCTTACCAGAATCTCTGGGATGCTGTGAAATCAGTACTAACAGGGGAATTCATATCTCTATGAACATGCATGAAGAAAATTGAAAGATCACAAGTTAACAGCCTAACAAATCATCTAAAGAAGCTGGAAAAGCAAGATCAATAAAACCCTAATTTCAGCAGAAGAATCCAGATCATCAAATAAAAGCCCAAATTGAGGCATAGAAGAAAAAATATAATAAAAAATCAAGAAAACTAAAAGCGGGTTATTTGAAAGAATAAACAAGATTGAGGGACTCCTAGCCAGATTAACCAAGAAAAAGAGAGAAAAATTCCAAATATACACAACCAGAAATGCAAAAGATTAAGTCACAACTTACCCCAAAGAAATACAAAAGATTATCAGCATTTAATATGTACACTTGTATGAAAACAAACTTGAAAACCTAAATGAAAGGGAGGACTTTCTGACATCACACAACCTCCCCAGATTGAAACAAAAAAACAGAACAATTACAACTCAGGAAATTAATTTTGTCATAAGAAAACTATCTACAAAAAAAAAGTCCTAGATCAGATGGTTTTCCAGGAGAATTCTACAAAACATACAAGGAGGAACTGAAACCAATCCTATTAGAAGTATTCCAAGCAATTGGGAAAGATTGAACTCTCCCCAAATCATTTTACGAAACTAACATCACATTATGCCCAAACCGGGAAAAGATACAACAAAGAAAGAAAACAACAGGCCACTATCCTTGATGAACAGAGATACCTAAATTCTCAACAAGATTCTAGCAAACCAGATCTAACAATACATCTCAAAAATCATCCACCATGACAAAGTTGGCTTCATACATGGGGTGCAGGGCTGGTTCAACATCTGCAAGACCATAATCATAATTAAATACATCAACAGATGTAAACAAAGAACTACATGATTATATCATGAGATGCAGGACATTTTTTGATGAAAGCCAGCTTCCTTTCTTGATAAAAACCCTCGAACACCTAGGCATACATGGAACATACCACAAAATAGTAAGAGGCATCTACAAGAGACCCACAGCCAGCATACCACTAAACACAATTTGGAAACATTTTCCCTGAAAACTGCAAGACAAGGCTACCCATTCTCACTGCTGTTCAACACCGTGTTAGTTGTCCTAGCTAGAGCAATCAGACAAGAGAAGGAAATCCAGGGTATCCAAATAAGAAAAAAGAAAGTTAAATTATCCCAAGAGAATCTGTCAAAAATCTCCTTGCACTGATAAAAGACTCTGGCAAAGTCTCAGTGTATAAAATAAGTGTACAAAAGACAGTTGCATCTATACACCAACAATAAACAAACAGAAATCAAAATAAATAGCAAAATCCCATTCACAGTCGCCATGAAAAAAATGAAATATCTTGGCATCTTCCTAACCAGAGATGTGAGAGACCTTCACAATGAAAACTACAAAGCATTGCTTAAAGAAATCAAGATGACAGAAACAAAATGGAAAGATACTGCACTCTTATAGATTGGAAGAAATAACACTGCTAAGATGTCCATCCTATCCAAGGCAATCTACAGATTTGATGTAATACCCATTAAATTACTAGCATCATTCTTCTCAGTCCTAGAAATGACAATACAGAAATTCATATGGAAACATAAATGACCCTCAGCAAAAGAAACACATTGGGAATATCATACTTCCAGACTTTAAACTTTAATATAAGACTACAATAATCAAAACAGCTTGGCACTGGTACAAGAACAGGTATATAGGCCTATAGAACAGTATAGAGATTCTGGAAGCAAAACCTCAATTTCTTTTTTTTTTTTTTTGAGTTGGAATCTCACTCTGTCACTCAGACTGGAGTGCAGTGGCCGCTTCCTACCACCACAGCCTCGACCTGCTGGGCTCCGGCAATTCTTCTGCCTCAAACTTCCAAGTAGCTGGAACTACAGGCGTGCGCTGCCACGCCCGGCTAATTTTTTGATTTATTGTAGAGATGAGGTCTCACCAAGTTGACCAGGCAGGTCTCGAACCTGCGGGCTCTGGTAATTCATTCACCTCATCCTCCCAGTGCGTGGGATTACAGGCTGAGCCACCGAGCCCGGCTAAAATTTCAGTTTCTTAACCAACTCATCTTAGACAAATACACCACCAACAATTACTGGGGAGTGGAGAACCTATTCAGGAAAGGGTGCTTGGAAAACTGGCTGACCACAAGCAGAAGATTAAAACAAGACCCCTACCTGTCACCAAACACAAAAATCATCTCAAATATGGATCAAAGACCTAAATGTAAAACCTCAAACTATAAGAACCTTAGAAAATACAGGAGAAACCTATATGGAAATTGGAACTGGCAACCAATTCCTGATTAAAAAAAAAACCCAAATTCCATGCAATAAGAGATAAGATAGACTAGTGGGACCTCATCAAATTGGAAAGCTTCTGCATAGCAAAAGAAACCATCAAGAGTGCCCACAGAAGGAGAAAAAAAAATTGCCAACTGTATATCTGACAAAGGCCTAACATCCAGGGTCTACAAAAAGTTCAAACATGCCCAAATTAAGAAAAACAAACCAAAACAAAACAAAAACCCAGTCCCATTACAAAATGGGCAAAAGAGATGAATAGACACCCGTGAAAAGAAGACATATGAGCAGCCAACAGATACATGAAATGCTCAGCCTCACTTTTCATCGAAGAAATGCAGATCAACACCACACTGAGATACCATCTAGCACAAATTAGGATAATTATCATCAATAACTGAAACAAACAACAGATGCTGGAGAGTTTGTGAGGAAAGGGAACACTTCTACACTGTTGATAGGAGTATAACCTAGTACAACCTCTGTGGAAAACAGTTTGGTGATTCCTAAAAGATCTAAAAGTCGACCTTCCAAATGACCCCAAAATTCCCCTTCTGGGAACACACCTGGAGGAACTCAAATCACTCAATGAAAAAGATACCTGCACCCGCAGGTTTATTGCAGAATTATTCACAATAGCAAAACATTTAACCAACTGTGCTGCCCATCAAAAGAGGACCAGATTTAAAAAATGTGGTACATATACACAATGGAATATTTTGCAGCCATTTAGGAGGACAAAATTATAAACTTCATAGCAACTTGGATAAACTTTGAGTCTATAGTACTGAGTAATCTATCACAGAAATAAAGAACTGAGTACCACATGTTCTCACTCTTAAGTGGACCTTGAACAATTATCATAATACTTTAAGAAAGGAATTGTCAATAGCAGGAAACTGCCAGAGGAGGGAAGAGGGGCACACCTCATCAGCAAGGGTACCTGCACAATGACCATTTGTGCACCTGGCCCTGAATTGCACCCTACATTTTAAAAAAATCACTTGAGTGGGGTTTTTTTTTTTTCTTCCTTAAACACATTAAAGATTTCATTCCATTATCTTCTTGTTTACATAATTTCTGATAAGAAATCTTCCATATGTTTTATCTTCTTTTCTACATAGGTAAGGTGCCCCTCTTTCTTCCCTGCTATTCTTCTGTTTACTTCTTGTCTTAACTTTTCTATAGAGTCAGTATGATAAATCTAATGCCTTTCTCTTTCTCTGTTCCCTGTCTCCATCCCTCTCTTTCTCTCTTCCTCCCTCTCATCCTTCCTTTCTCTCTTCTTTTTCTTGTATTTAGTCTATTTGATATATTGAGGTTTTTATTTCTTTGAATCTGTGGTTTGTTTCTGCTATTTTTAGAAAAATGTTAGTCATTAGTTCTTCAAATATTTTTTGTGCTTCTTTCCTTTCTTTCTTTTCCTTTAGTATTCCAACTATGTATATTTTTCAATTTTTGTAATTATCTTATGGTTTTTCAACATTCTGTCTTTTATTCTCTTTGCTTTTTATGTTTGAAGGCTCCTGCTGGCACTATCAAATGAATCTGATGGCTCAGAGATTTTTGTGCCCTCAATTGCTCAGTTGTATCCAGTCTAATAAACGTGTGATGTAAGACATGAAGAGAGGGAAGCATTTTGTCGTCCCATAATTAAATCTGTCTTTTAATGAGTCTGTGTCTCTGGACTCCAAGCTTCAAACTTGCTTCTCAGGTTTTTTTTCTCCCTGCTTCGATGAGACCAGATGGTTCCAATGAGTTGGAGTGAGGTCCCTTTTCTTAAGAGGAAAGCTAGGGAAAGATGGAATTAAGTATTTTCACTCCTCCAGGTCAACTAGGTACTGATAATGTTCCAGCTGTTAGGGTCTGGTTAGCTAATTTATCCGAGTACAGGCCTTCTTAAAAATAAAACAAAAAAAAGAGTGCTTAGATGTATTTCAAAATGGTTTATTATTCCTCTTCCTGCGGGAAACAAAGTAATTTTTATCCAAAATTTACCGTGGAAACTTAGTTTAACTCCTGGTCATAAATCCCACAATATTTTGATAGTTTACCTATGACTGGTTCCCTAGGAACTTTTTAAATTTTAATTTTTTGAGCCCAGGCTGGAGTGCAGTGAAATGCTCATGGCCACCCTAGCATCAACCTGCTGGGCTCCGGCAATCCTTCTACCTCAGTCTTCCAAGTAGCTGGAACTACAGGCACACACTACCATGCCTGGCTAATTTTTTATTTATTGTAGAGACAAGGTCTCGCCAAGTTGTCTAGTCTGGTCTCGAACACGTAGGCTCAGGCAATCCACTCGCCTCGGCCTCTCAAAGAGCTGGGATTACAGGCTGAGCCACCTTGCCCAGCCTCCTCAGAATTTTTCATGATCAGACTTGTCTGCACTGTGCCTGCTTAAGCAGTTTCAGTTCAGTTTTTTCTACCTTGGCCCTGGTTTCTGTGGGGGTTTCCATCAGGAGTCTGCTCCAATAAGCTGCGACTCTCTCAATTTTCTGTCTGTCTCGCCACTCTTAGGGAGAGTGAGGATTGCCCTATACCTTTTCTTTTCCTATGGATCCAAAAAGATTTGTTGATATTTTTAATCTATTAGCTTTTTACTTATTGTTAGAATGAGTAGAGACTGCCAACTCCTTACTGTAATAGGAAGTTGAGTTTGGCTGTTTTAGATGCCAGTTGTCTCTTTGAGCACCAGCAGCTTCAAATTCCTCTTTTGATAACATTTTGTCTTGGCTTTGGCAGTTAGCATTGCTGTACTCCTCAGAAGGAATTTGTCTCTCGCAGTTCTTCCGGCTATTATATTATAATCCAATTTTCATATCTAGAGCTTTATTAGAATAGCAGTAGAGTGACAGAGGAAAAACATTCTCTAATAATCTGATTTAGTCTCTATTTTGGGAGTATGCATTAGGCTTCTCCTTGTGTTCCTGTCAACATCCAGAGGTGGAGATTTTTCCCCTCTTGTCCTAATCTTTCTTTACCTGAAGTGTTTCCAGTTATTTGGTTTTGTAGCCTTCTCACTTATATATTATGAAATGTCTTTCTATTTTCTTCTACTTTTGTTTTTCCTTAGTTGAAATAGGGAGATTAGACCAGGGCTGGGGTGAATGAAAGTCTCTTTTCCTAGCTGAGATATGATTTCACTGTTGTTTTCTGGTGATCCTCTTCCTGAGATCCAGGGTTTTGTTCCTTAAGGGAGAAGGCCATGAAGAAATACATAGTCATTACTGTTTGAAAGTGTATCTGTGTGTGTGCATAGGAGGGAAGGACGGTGGTTTTATAACAATGGCAGATACCCTGCCTCAGATTTACCCCATTTAAGGGATGATGAAATTGATGTCAGCCTTAGTCAGTGATCATTTAGTGTTTTTTAACTAGCAGAATTTGTTCCCAGAAATGAGTGTGGCCTTTACCATGGGTGGTTAAACAGGCTCCAGATGAAGAAATGCATGTATCAATAATTTTAAGTCAGGGCAGTATACTCTGTAGTAGTAAGAATCAGCAGACAAGCCACCAATAATATTTGATATTTTCCATTGTTTTCTTCTGTTGAGATTTACCTATGGCCCTGGTTAGGTTAAGTCAATCTGATCATTAATTTTTTTCAGGGGGATAGTAGCAATTTATAAATTGCTGTAATGTTATGAAGAAATGTTTCAGATATATGGTTATAAAATTTATATGCAAGAAATTATTTTATTAATTATTTAATTAATATTGTACTGTTCTATATCTACTTTTTTCAAAATCATCTCATCTTAAACATTCATTTTTCTTTTCTTTTCTTTTTTTTTTTTTTTGAGTTGGAGTCTCACTCTGTTGCCCAGACTGGAGTTCAGTGGCCGCTCCCGGCCACCGCAGCCTCGACCTGCTGGGCTCCGGCGATCCTTCTGCCTCAGCCTTCCAAGTCGCTGGAACTACAGGCGCATGCTACCACGCCCGGCTAATTTTTTGATTTATTGTAGAGATGAGGTCTCGCCAAGTTGCCCAGGCGGGTCTCGAACCTGTGGGCTCAGGCAATCCACTCACCTCAGTCTCCCAAAGTCATGGGATTACAGGCTGAGTCACCGAGCCTGGTTTTAATTTTTCTTTTTATAACCTATGTACTTCATTTAAATCCTTATCAAAATCTTCACAAACTAAAATTCAACATGGAAATGATGATCTGGGAATATAATATTCAAAATAAAAAGTTTGTAACTTTATATACTTATTCTGAGATGGAATTTTTAAAATAATAATATTTTAAATCAAAACCATCTTTTTTGTGTTTTTGCTCTTACTGATGTAAGTGAAAAATATTTCAAATATACATGTATTTTAATATTATTTTCTAAATAATGTTATTTTTCAGGAATTACGTTAAATAATTTTAAACAATTATTTCTTCCAAATGCTTTAGCATATACACTACATACTATTATCTTGGACAGTCAATTCACCCCAATTAAACACAGATGATATAAGAGTTATGAAATTTTTTTATATTACAACCATTTGACAGATGAATGACAAAGTCATTTCTCCACAGTCAGACAGACATTGAATCTATTACAGAATTATTTATTTGATCTCACACTTAGAAATCATTTTATTTAAGATGATTCAATTAAAAACCACGAACAAAAAACCCCCAAAATTTCCAAGTCCCTTTGACTTCTAAGACAAAAATGGTATTCAGAAACATTTTAAGAAATAATCTTACAATTTTAATTCACATTACTGCTATTTTTAGTAAGGTAGAAGTCACTATAAAAATAGTACAGCTTTGATTTTTAAAATTATTTTTTTGAATAATAAGGTGAGGAAATGTTTTTATTAGTGTAAATTAATGACAATTACTCACTACTGTTGTCTTTTGACTATCTTTCTATGTCTCTATTAGTAGATTTTCTAATTAGAAACTGTGAAGAAACTGAAACAAGTAATCATTAAAATCACATAAAGCAACCTACTATTCTTGCCCTGGGATAAAAATGAGGAGTTATGTATTATCTCTATTTTTACCTGTAAAACAACTTCCTGTCTGACTTTAAAGAATCTGGCTTTAATGTCTTTAACCAAAACTTTAGGGAAAATATTTCGTCAGAGAGATATAAGAATCTGTAGTTCTGTAAACAATTAACAATGCTGTTGAAATTCTTGATAATCTATTTTAATGTAGAAGGAGATTAACCAGTGCTGTAGAGAACTTACTATCAAGTATTAATTTACCAACATTATCCTGCTGTGGTTTGGGTGACACTGACACTTGGTGAATTTGTGGACTTTTCTATTCTACTTAAGAACTATCAATATAATAAATATTTTCCCCTCCTCATTTAAAATCGTTGTCATATTTGGTGATAAGTAAGCTTGCTAGCAAATATCTTGAGTATATAGAATTACAGTGTACAAAGGGACACATATCAATGTGTTCAATTGCTATTCTTTCCTATCATTTGCTCTCTAATTTTTCAGATTGTTTTATTTCTGAGTCATAAAATTTGTACATTCTCAAAGTTTGTTAACTATATTTATTTTAATTCTAAATGTTTTTGCCATGCAGCATCATTAGATAAAAACAAGAAAGGGGAAATTATACAAAATTAAGTAAACAATGACAAACTGGGAAAATTTAATAAATGATTCAATATCCATCTCCTAGGAAGTAACGAATTAGAGATAAATTCCTTCTTTCACAATTGTTCCATTTCAGATTGCTCTTGCATAACTTGAATTTTCTATGAGGCAAAAATAAATTTCAAAAGGCCTATAAACTTGTGGGGTTTTGTGTAATAAACAAGCTGTGCTTCCGATTTGCAATTTCCCACTTACTCCAAGCCTTAAACCTAACTTCAATAGACTTAAGTGCTAGTTAGGTTATTTTCTTTTTAAAAATGAACGCTTAACAGGCACTTTTCTTAACCAATCTGTTTTCATCCATATGCAAACATTTATACCAAACAATTCCATCAACTGTTTGTTTTTCTTTTAAACCACTTCAGTTTACTTTGCTCTTTCAGGAAAACAAGGTCAGTGAAAGTTAGCTCCCATCTTCAGTCTTACCAGCCACAAAATTTGTGTTTAGATGACTCTGACTGGCTTTGCCTTCATCAGTAGACAGGTTTATTATTAAGTTTCATTAATATTAGCAGTGCATAGCTTTCTTTAAAGTATCTAGGACTTGTATATGTAAAAGAACAACAGAAGTCTGAAAGCAATTTTTTTCTTATGGCTTCTAACATTCAACATTTAGTTTTACTTGGTAAGACTTATTCACAGAACAATTTTTTGTTTATGCATAATCTTAAAGTTGTCTTACATATCTAAAATTTTATAATATCCTTAAAAGAAAATTTTGTATGAATTCAAGTTTTTAAATCATAGAATATTATATTTCTAACTTCCAATTAAACATACTTTATCTTTTTAATTTCTAAACTACTAGTTTGTCAGAATAATTGGTGTCATCATCACTTGCTCCTTCGCAGCCTTGGTAAGATTTCTTAAGAATCTAGGATGTTTCAGAAGTTCATGAAAATGCAAGAGAAGCTTCAAATACTTTTCTATCATAGTGGCCTTTGATAGCAGCATTATTAAAGACTACTCAATTTTTCAATTATTTGGAGTACTCAATTCTTTGTCATACGTAGAATGTGATACCCTTTATAAAACATGAGAGTCTCTATGGATTGAGACTTCCCAGTTCACTCAGTAGTAGCAACTTCAAAGCTTTTGTCTATCCTTCTTTGTAAATCTCAAAGGCATCCTCTCACTAACCTTTTTCCTTTTCTTCCTGGACATTCAATAACATGCTCTTGAGAAACACCCTTAGACATAAAATAGTTGTTATTCATTTAACTCTACTATTGCTTGCTTAGAACAAGACACCACAAAACCTGGCTATTCATTTGAATCTGAAGAAAAAAATATATATATAAAAATAAAATTATGTCAGTTGGTTTGTATCTTAATAAAATCTAGCTCCACTACTACTAATTTTGTGTTATTCGTTTCAGAAAGCAACTGTATTATGATGTATAATGCTTATTCTTTCTAGAAAATGTTAATAATATCAAATACTAGCGATACGGCAAAAACACTCCAATATTCCTTTCTATATATATTTTTCATATATATTCACTTCAAGTAGTTTACTTAAAAATAAGAAGGCACAAACAGGAAAAACAAAATAAGCTGCCTGTGTGTGGCGGCATAATGGTTTTGATTTTTTAATGCAGACTAGTATCGATTTTTTTCTTCAGAAAAATATTTAACTAATACAGTATAGTGTGATTGCTTCATGATTGGAATGAAGCAACTTATTTATTCAATGAATCATTTATTTCACTCTATAGGCAGATTGATAGATACACAGATGGATATAGACAAATGTAATAAAAATACAAATAAATGTGTAATCTGAACTGGGAACTCTATTAAACAATAGAATGAAAAAGTCCCTCAGATATATTTTAATGAACACTAAATTAAAAGTAACTGTGTGCATACATTTACCTCAATGTGTTTTGAGGGACACTGCAAAGAAAATTATTTATATGCAGTACAAAAAACTGTTAGAGGAATAGTTCATTAAATACACTCATAGTTCTTTTCCTGCAGGACTATTCTATTGTGCCAATTTGAATAGTGAATCTCATGCAGAGAATATAGTCAATGAAGCACTTCCACGCATATATGACTATGACATATTTTCATCACAGAACCTTTCAAAGGACCTGCATTTTATTGAACACTTTTACAAAGTGCTCCAATATACTCTTTCTGAAGGTTCAGATCTCCTATTTCTTTTTCCAATAGCCATATTCCATACTTCTTTTGAAGCATAAACACTTAGACAGCTATACTTTAATGTCAGGTTAAGGTATAATATTATTATTCAGTAAAAAAATATCCTTTTATAAAGTTTAATGTTTTTAAAATCTTGTAAAATATGTAAAATATCTTCACTTTAACATTTTAGATGCTCAAGTTTTTTCTACAGCTGTTATACTGCCATTTGAATGGTTTTTGTTTTTCATAATTCTCTTGTAAGCTAGATGGCATAGGAAAATATTTTATTTTATCCTGTTTTAGATTCAGGGGATATATGTGCAGGTCTGTTACCTATATATATTGCCTGAAGGTGCAGTTGAGCATCCATTGACTTCATACCCCAAGTGGTGAGTATGGTACCCAGTGAGTACTGCTACTATCCTCTATCCAACCCTCCTCCCTTTCCCCTTTTACTAGTCCATGTCCAGTGTCAAGCTCCCACTTACAAGTGAGAACATACGCTATTTCAGTTTTCTGATAATTTGCTTAGAATGATGACCTCCAGCTGTATCCATGTTACTGCAAAGGACATTATTTTGTTT
This sequence comes from Carlito syrichta, assembly GCF_000164805.1. NCBI lineage: Eukaryota > Metazoa > Chordata > Mammalia > Primates > Tarsiidae > Carlito > Carlito syrichta. Next base: position 126,583 of record NW_007251092.1, read on the forward strand.
CTTTTTTATGACTGTGTAGTATTTCATGGTATATATGTATTACATGGTCTTTATCTAGTCTACCACTGATAAGCATCTCAGTTGATTCTGCATTTTTGCTGTGATAAGCATACAGATGTGAATCTCTTTTAGGTTGAACAATTTATGTTCCTCTGGGATCATAATAGAATAGAAACTATGAGTGTGTTTAAGGTTCTGTTCCTCTAGCAGTTATTCATACTGCACGTAAATAATTTTCTTTGCAGTGTCCCTCAAAACACATTGAGATAAACATAAGTATACTTTTGCTTTTAATTTAGTGTTCACTAAAACAAAGCTCTGGGTCTTCTTCAATCTAATGCTTAATAGAGTAATAATGGAAAATCTCTGGGTTAAATGATAAATCTATTTTTAGTTTTTGAGAAATTTCCAGACAACTTGCCACAGAGATTGAACTAGTTTACATTTCTACCAATAGTATGTTAATCATTTCCTTTTCTTCACAGCCTGTCAACATTAAAAAAAAAACTTTTTAATAATAGCCATTGTGACTGGTGTGAGATGGTAACTCACTGTTGTTTGGATTTGTGCTTCTCTGAAGATTAGTAATGTTGAGCATTTTTTTCATATATTTGTTGACTGCTTTATGTCTTCCTTTGAGAAGTATCTGCTCATGTACTTTGTTTACTTTTTAATGGAATTGTGTGTGTGTGTGTGTGTGTGTGTGTGTGTGTGTGTGTGTATGAATTCCTTACAGATTGTGGATATTAGGTCTTTGTTGGATGCATCATTTGCAAATATTTTCTTTTATTCTGTAGAGTATCTCTTTACTGTGTTGATGGTTCCTTTTGTTGTGCAGAAGCTTTTAGCTTGGTAAGGTCCCATTTGTCAATTTTAGTCTTCACTGCCCCTGCTTTTGAAAACTTGGTCATGAACTCATTGTCTAGTTTGATGTTCAAAATACTGTTGCCTAGGCTTTTTAAAATAAGTTTTATAGTTTGAGTTCGTACTTTAAGACCTTAATCAATTTTGAGTTAACTTTTGTATATGATAATATGTAGGATTCCAGCTTAATTCTTCTGCATATGGTTAGCCAGTTTTTCCAGCACCATTTGTTGAATAGGATATTCTTTCCCCAATGTTTGTTTTGTGTAAGCTTTGTCAAAGATAAGTTTGCTTTAGGTTAGCAGTTCCGATGTTCTATGTGTTTATTTTTGTATCAGCACCATCTTGTTTTGGTCACTATAGTCTTGTAATAAAGTTTGAAATTGGAATGAATGACGCCTCTAGTTTTGCTCTTTTTGCTTAGATTACCTTGTCTATGTGGGGTCTTTCTCGCTTCCATATGAATTTAAGTATTGTCTTTTCCAGGTCTGTGAAAAGTGATACTGCTAGTTTGATAGGAATTGCATTAAATCTGTGGATTGCCTTAAGCAGTATGGACATATTGATGATATTGTCACAATTAATTAGTACCAAATGTTTTCCCATTAGTTTGTTTCATCTTTGATTTCTTTCAGCAGTGTTTTGTAGTTCTCTTTGTAAAGATCTTTCACCTCTTTGGTTAAATGTAATCCAAAGTAGTGTGTGTGTGTGTGTGTGTGTGTGTGTGTGTGTGTGTGTGTGTGTGTCTATTATGAATGATATTTTGTTTTCTTTTTTCTTTTTTGAGTTGGAGTCTCACTCTTGTCACCCAGGCTGGGGTGCAATGGCACACTCATGACCACCGCAGCCTCAACCTGCTGGGCTCAGGCGATCCTTCCACCTCAGACTTCCAAGTAGCCGGAACAACAGGTGTATGCCACCATGCCCGGCTACTTTTTGTGATTTATTGTAGAGATGAGGTCTCACCAAGTTAACCAGACTAGTGTCAAACCCCTCGGCTCAGGCAATCCTTTCATCTCGACCTCCCAAAGTGCTGGGATTACAGGCTGGGCCACTGTGCTCAGTCAATATTATGTTTTTATTGTCTTCTCGACTTGTTTATTGTTGATATATAAAAATGCAAATTCACTTCTGAATATTGATTTTGTATCCCAAGACTTTACTGTATCCGTTTATTAGGGTTAGGAGTTTTTTGGTGGAATCTTTTGGATTTTCGAGGATAATATCATATGCAAAGTGAGATAATTTAATTTCCTCTTTTCCTATCTGTATACCTTTTATTTCTTTATTTTGCATAAGAGTGATGACAGCGGCCATCCATGTCTTATTCCAACTCATAGCAGGGATGCTTCCAGCCTCTGCCCATTAAGTCTGATGTAGGTTGAGAGTTTATCTTAGATGGCTCTTATTATTTTGAGGAATGATCATTTGATGTCTAGATGTTTGAGGGTTTTTATTATGAAAGATGCTGGATTTTATCACATGAACTTAAAAACCATACAAACAATTAATGAATAGAAAATCTGGTTCTTTGAAAGGATAAATAATTCAGTGAACCTTTTGCCGGAGACATACAAGGTGTTACAAAAAGACAAAAAAAGGAAGGGGATCAAAAAAAGACAGAGAAATGAGAGAGAGAGAGACTGACTTTGAATAAATACATTTAGAAATTGAAGAAAGGCAGCATTACAACCAATCTTAAAGAAATACAAAATTTTATCAGAGCTGATTATGAACATCTGTATCATATAAGCTAGTAAAGTTAGATGAAATGCATAATTTCCTGGAATCACACAAAGTTCCAAGATAGAAATAGAAGTTGAAACCCTGAACAGATCAATGACAAGCCACGAAACTGATTCAGTTAAAAAAAAAAGAAAGAAAGGAAAGACTACTTATGAAAAAAGCCCTAGACCAGATGAACTCACAACTAAATTCCACCAGATATGGAAGGAAGAGTTGGTACCAATTCTACTGAACATACTCGAAGTAATCAAGGAGGAAGGACTTCCCCATAACTCATTCCATGAAGCCAATATGATCCTGATACCAGAAAAATGACAAGATTCAACAAAGAAAAATAACTACATGCTGATATCTCACATGAACATAGATGCAAAAATCATTAAAATAATACAAGCAAACTCATCCAACAGCACATTACAAGGATCATTCATCATGATCAGGTGGAATTTATTCCCAGGATGCAAGTCTTGTTCAACATACGCAAATCTCTAAATGAAATCCACCACACGAACAGAAGTAAAACCAAAAACCACATGCTTATCTCAATAGATGTAAATTCTGCATAAGATGTGTTACTCTATAAAAGTGTAGCTTAAATCCTAGAGGGCATCAAATTTACCATGATATTGATAAATGTAGAAAATAGTAATAAAAGGATAAAACTTAATTGCATCTTTAAATTAAAAAAAATCTCTTTTCTATTCTGCATAGTTTGGTTTTGCTTTATAATTCAACTTAATTATTGCCCTTTGATTAGTGTGATTAACTCATTCATACTTAATAAAAGTATTAATATAGTTGACAATACAACTCGCATTTTTCTGTTTGTTTTTGTGTCTTGTCTTTGTGGCTCCTATTTTTTTCTTTTACTGTCTTTCTTTATGTAAAACAAATAATTCTTAGTATGTCATTTTCATACCTCTGTTGATTTTCTACACATTTACTTTCTGATTTATAATGTATGTCTTAAAACATTATGATTTACCCCAAATTGATATTGATTAATTCCACAAAATAGCTACTTTATTATATTCCAACTTTATGAAATCATATTAATTCTACTCTATTATTCTTTTAATGCCATATACATTACCTCAATTTATGTCATAAATCTATGAACAGTCTTATAATTATAGCTTTTTATAATTGTATATTTTAATATAATTAAGAGAAAAAGAAATATATATATATTTTATATTTAATGATATATTTACCATTTCAGTGTTTTTTATTTCTTCTTGTGGATTTAAATTAATCTTTCTGGCTACAAAGTGATCAATTTCATTGATTTTTTAAAAAATAAGCAGCTCTTTTATTTATTTTTTCTATTATTTTTTAATTTTCTCTTTTTCTGCTTTTATCTTATTTATTTTCTTAAGTTTGCTTTAAATTTAATTTTCTACTTTTTAAATTATTTTTTAACTTAGAAGTTTAGATACTTGATTTGAGATCATTTTTTAAATTTTAATATAAGCCTTTAATGTTATAAAACTTCTGTTATGGAGTAAATGCTTGTGTCTCTCAATATTCATATGTTCAAGTCTAATCATCAATATGGTAATATTTGGAGGTTGGAGCTTTGGGAGAATATGGAAGTCTTTACCTAATTAATGGAATTAGTGCACTTAAAGAAAGAGGTCAAAGATCTAGTTTGCTCTCTTTCTGCCTTGTGAGAACATAAGGAGAAGTTGATAATCTGTAACTTGGAAGAGGACACTCACAAGAACATGACCATGCTGTCACTCTTATATTGACTTTTCAGCCTCCAGAATTTTGAGTAATAAATTTTTGTTGCATATAAACCAACCAGTCTATGATACTTCATTATAGCAGCTGAACTAAGTAAAGCTTTTTAAGCTCTACTTTATCTATGTCTATGTCACACAAATTGTAAAACCTTGTTTCCATCCTCTTTCAATTCAAAAATATTCACTATTTTCCTTTGTTAATTTACATTTAATTAACAAGTTAGTTGAAAGTAATTTGAAGCTGGGCTCGGTGGTTCAGCCTGTAATCCTGCGCTCTGGGAGTCCTAGGTGAGTGCATTGTCTGAGCCCTCCGGTTCAAGATCCGCCTGGGCAACTTGGGGAGACCTCATCTCCACAATAAATTAAAAAAAATAGCCAGGTGAGGTAGCGCGCGCCTGTGGTTCCAGCTACGTGGAAGGCCGAGGCGGAAGGATCGCCAGAGCCCAGCAGTTCGAGGCTGCGGTGGCCGGGAGCGGCCACTGCACTCCAGTCTGAACGACAGAGTGAGACTCCAACTCAAAACAAAACAAAACAAAACAAAAAAACAAACAAAAGAAAACCAAAAAAAGTAGTTTGATTTCTAGGTATTTGGTATTTTTAGATATTTTTCTATTATTTATTTCTAGTATAATTTTATTGTGGTCAGTAACTACACTATTTTAAGTTCTTTCTAATTTATTGAGGATTAGGGGCCTAGATCTTTGTTTGGTTGTAGGCACTATGTTGGTAAGTGCTCCAAAACATTTTTGAAAATATGCATTTTGTTTTTGTTTGTTAGAGGTATCTATCAATGTCGATTAGGTCAACTTGTATTTATCAGATCTACATTTTTACTGTTTAATTGCCTGCTCAGTCTATCAATTTCAGAGAGAGTAGTATTAATATCTCCAACAATAATTGTGTTTTTAGAAAACTTACCTTTCAGTTTCATCAGGTTTTAGTTCACACATGTTGAAGCTTTGTTAGGATTATTACATCATTTTTTTCTGAATTGTGTGCTTTATTTTGGGTAATATTTCTTGTACATTTTACTTTTTGTGATACTAACACAGCTGCTCTAGCTTTCCTTGTTTAAAGTGTTTATTATATATTTTCCACTTTATTATTTTTAAAATTTCAATATCTTTATATATAAACTGACTTTTGATATGGACAACATAAAGATATTGTTTAACTTCAATTTGACCTAAATATAATTAATTAGGTCTTATTGTTTACAAGCAATTATTGATATTTTCAAATTTAACAATATCATCCTACTTTTTAAAAATTATGTTATCTTATATTTGTTCCATTTTTCTTCTTTACAGGCTAGTTTTGAGGTTGACCATTTCTTTTTTATTCCATTTATGCTTCACTACAGGTTTATTTTATTTACAGATTTTTAAAGTGCTGGTGAATTTTAATTTTTTTCTCTTACTCTATGTGATTTAAGTTATACATTTTATTTGTATTATTAGTCACTTAATTTTTGCTATTTTTGCTTTATTAAGTCAAATTTCTACAAATAAGACAAAGTTATATATTTATTGTTATTTTATTTTATTTTATTATTTTATTTTATTTTATTTTATTTTATTTTTAGTTTTTGAGTTGGAGTCTCACTTCATTGCTCCGACCGGAATACAGTGGCACACTCCCAGCCACCACAGCTTCAACCTCCTGGGATCCAGTGATACTTCCGCCTCAGCCTTCCAAGTAGCTGGAACTACAGGCGCACACTACCACGCCCAGCTAATTTTTGATTTATTGTAGAGATGAGGTCTCGCCAAGTTGCCTGGGTGGGTCTTGAACCCCAGGTCTCAGGCAATCCACTCACTTCAGCCTCCCAAAGTGCTGAGATTACAGGCTGAGTCACTGAGCCCAGCCTATTATCATTTTAAAGAAAATATTCAGAGCTTTTTATTTATTGGACAGATTCAGATTTCTGTCTTCCATAATATTGATTTTACATAAAAATAATTAATGTTTGTGAAATCAGATCTTCTGCAATAAATTTTCTCAATTTGTATCTTTCTATAAAATTTTGTTTTTCTGTGTATGTAGTACTTTGCTGCATTCAAAATTTTCTCTTTTTTGTTGGTTTTCAACAGTTGTAATATGCTGTATAACAGTTGTGTTATTTTTGTTACATGTTTTGTGTTTATTTTAATTGGGATTCTCTGAACGTCTTGTATTTTATTTTAAAATACTTTATTATTTTTTTAAAATTCTCAGCTCTCTCTCTATAAAATATATAAAATTTAAAATCCTCAGCCATATATATTTGCACTTCTCTCTCTGTTTCCTTTCAAGGATTTCATGTAAACTAATATTAGATGCTTGAAATTTTTTCATGGCTCCAGAATGCACTAATTAAAAAGAAATGACTTGTAAGTTTTGCTTTTTATTTTTTTCTTTATTTATCACTTTTAATAGGTTAATTTTATTTATTTACCTATCCTCAAGTTTACTGATTCTTTCTTCAGCTATGTTTTCTACTGATAAGCTGTTGAAAGATTTATTTTTCTTATAATATGTTGTGAGTGCATGTTTTATTTCTAGAAACCCCATTTTATTATCTCTTATAATTTCCTTATTGCCACTGAATTGCTTCATCTTTTCAGGTCTGTTGTTCACATTTTTGTTTTTATTATTCCCTTAATTTTGTTACTTATAGATATTTTCTAGCCCCTGTCTGAGAGTTTTGACATCCTATTTATACTGAGTCTTATTCATGTAGATCAGCATATAATCTCCTCATCACATCTGCAGCACTGAGCAGAGCTCTCTCCACAGTCTGTTTCTGGCCTTAATATGCTTTGGAGCTCCCAGTGCAGTTTCATGGAAAAGAACCTATGAATCAATGCAAACTCGCTTTGTTGTCTGAGACTGCCTTGGATTTTATGCGGTTATGTTAGCTCACAATTATTCTTCCAACTTAACATTTTATTATTTTTCATGTATATCAGTGGCGAGTTTCTCATATGCTCTGCTATGAGTGAGCTAATGCCTGCAGACAAGCTTTCCCTGAAAAGGCAGGGTCTGTCCAGTCCTAAGATATCGCTACTGATTACCTAATGACCTGAGATCTTTGATGCATTCAAAAAATATTTTTGTTTTGCAGTTTATTCAGTTTTCTTCATTGTGAGCTGGGGAGGCTGGCAGTGACACTATTGATAGATTTCTTTATCATAGGTAGACTCAAAACCTAAGTTTTAGATTTTATGTTTGCATTTTCATTAGATTTTTATTGTTAGGGCGAGTGAGATAAAAATAATACAGATCAAAATAATTGTGGAGGTAGATTTAGGACCAGGAAAAATGGTTATATTGACTAGATGGAAGGATGTTTGAAAATTATATGCAAGAGAAATAAATTAAAGAAGCAGAAATTAAAATAATATCCAAATGAAAAATGGAAGGAAGTGTTTCTTCATGTTGAAGTTAGTGCGAATGACCCTTCCTGACAGTGACCAGCAAGCAAATATAAGCTACTTACGGTCTCATAATTCTAGAAACATACTACTACATCAGATGCTATTTCTAGATTTCTTCTGTACTCGAAATACAGAAACACAATGTGACATCGAATGTTTTTGAACTTGAGAAAGAGTCAGTACTTGTCACTCACTTTCCTATTTATCTGAGTACTCATCACTGTTTTTATATTAAACTATTATTGATAATTGTTCACTGACAGGAAGGATAAAAACACAAACTAAGGTCAATGCCAAGAACACTTTCCTCCATTTTTCATTAAATGTCCAAGTTGCATAAACAATGTACCAGAAAATTGAGAAATGTATTTATGAATACCAATAAAATTACAATGCTTCTAATCTTCATACTAATGAAAAAGATTTTAACTTGGGGTTTTACATTTAAGAAAACTCACATAATATTTAGTCCGATAGCCTCCCCAAGTAAAACTAATCTTGGCCATAATAATCTTTAATGTAAACCAGAATCCAGACCAAAAGTTTATGCTAAGCTCCATATATATGTCCTATAATTTAGACATAATATAATAATGAAAGAGGAGATCTTGTGCAATCTGTTTAATGTTGTTGAGTTGAATTTGACAGTTTTTATTGTATTACTACCAAAACACTTCTTAATATTTCAGAGGTAATAATATAAACAATTCATTTGTTGAAAGTATGATTCTTCTGTACAGTCCAACCAACTTCATTTTTCATGAAGTCCTATCAATTAGAAACCTAATTTTGTTTGAACATAAAGATATATAAGATAAACAATTAAAATAAAGACTATGCTAGTGGATTCTTTGTTCAGCAATGCTACAGAGACTTTTTTTTCAAACCAAAAATATCAGAGAATTAATTTTCTTTTTAAGAGATAGGGACTCAGAAGCAGAAGCAGAAACTAAACAATATTGAGTGCTGAGGAATTTTATATATACAACACATTTAAGAACCTGGCGTTATTTCCTCTCTCTGGATGAGGAAACTGAGTCTCAGAGAGGTTAATTACCTAAAATCACACAGATATATCGAGGGACAGATTTTATATTACAAGTCAATGTATCTCTTAGCCATAGTAATTCTTTCACTATTTCACACTAATTTTAAAGTGTGAAAAATTACATTTAAAAGTCATATTTAAATTCTGCAAAACTTTTAAGTCTCCTACACTACTTAGAAAAGCAAGTTTATTGTTAGGTAAATTACTGTAAACACATTCTTATTTTTCTTGCTTGACAAAAGATCAATAACAAATTATAATCAGTTGAAGATGGATAAGGAGATTAAGGATAGATAGAATGTGTCTAGAAAAGTTTTTGCGAAGGGGACTTCAGAAATTTGAATCACCTTAGCACATTTATTCAAAATAAATATGTCTTGCCGCCATTTAAGGATCAGGCATAATGATCAACAGATCCATAAACAAAATAAAATGAAACTAAGCTAAACAGAACAAAACATGCCTTGCTTGCCACTGTGGTCAAGATAATAGTTGCAGTTAGATAAAAAACAATTTTCAAAGTAATTCTGATACTCTGTGCCAGAGAATACCTGAGTATATCTTCTTCAAAAGTTGAAAATAGAGAATTAAAGAAGATATGTCTGTGGAAAAAAAATCTGAGCTAGAGTCTACAGAATATGAAGGACTGCATTGTTTTTTTATTCTGGTAGTCTAATAAGAGACTCCAAATTTAGCTAAAATAGCTTTATTTTTTTCTCTTAAAACTTGGTTCCAAAAATATAGAAATTTTTAATGTTCTGTAGAGAAGACTATAAAGCATTAACTGTACCCTTAAAAGATTAATTCTGGGACTATGTGGAAATATGAAATGCTAGTAATTTAACTCTATTCTTACTAAACTAGTTGCTATTAGTGGGTACTTTTTCTCAGATAAGTATATGAGCCAAGTAGTGCTGATTACTTGTATTACCTATAATTTGGATTCCTAAGTATATGGAGAATCTATTCTCTATCATACATTGTTAAAACAGTTGTTAGTTAAATTTGAAGTATTTTTGCATTGGGTGGTGAGATTCCAGTTGTTTTTAAAACTGTAATTGTCAAATACTAAAGCAACAACAAAAAAGCATTTAAAAAATAGAAGAATAATTAGAGACACTACTTTCTCCACATACCTATGACATATCTCCAAAAAAAACATAAAAACCGTGCTTTACATATTGTTTAAATGCATATCTGTTCTAGATAAATTTGGCCTCATATAAAATCATAGCTTACAAATACGCAGTTCATATTTTAAATTTTCAATTATGTAAATTTACAAACTGGCGAGGTATTTTCATGAGCAATTATCATCAGCAATAGAGAAAAGATATGATTTTGCTTGATGTCATTTAACCATGGATATTGTCATGCTCTAAGTCTATCATTTTTTATGATAATGAAGAAAAGAAAGTACAATTATTCAAATTTGAGCATTTTTCTCCTAATTTGAGAACTACAAATTTATATTCTTCTTAGAACCATTAATGATCTTGTGGGCAGAAAAAGTGTCCTACATGATTTAACAGAGATAGATAAGGAATGTGGTTAGAAATGTTATATTGTATGTAAGATTCAGTGAGTTTAAACAATTTTGGGGAAAGATTAAAGAAATTTTTTCCAATCATTTAAAAATCAGCGGAATATAGCCAATTCCATTTGTTTCTATGCTCAATTTGGTTAATCTCTGTAAATAAATCTTAACTAATCCCATTTTTCTGTCAAGTCCATAGCCAATAGTTTTTAAGATTCATTGTCTACCATATGTTAGCACAAAAAGTTTTCCAGAAGGAGATTTGAATTTCTAGTTTAGAATACTCATATCGACATATGTCAAAACATCTGCTCTTCCTTGAGGATAACCAATTCCAATTTTTAAGTGTCTATATAAGCTCTCAAAGTCTCACAGAATACTAATAAAAGCAATATTTCAGATTATTTTTTCAAACATGTTCTAGAATCAGTCCTGAAACAAGTAGTATATCTTGAACAAGTGCAAGGTGCACTGAAGAGAATAAGTTCATCCTCTTCTTTAAGTGAACAATCTTTTTTTATGTACATCAAAAAATCTTTGGCTATAATAAAACCAAGACTATCTACTATTAAAATTTGAGATTTATTTGAAAATATAATTGCATGTCTTCTTTTAAAAAAATTACTTAAAATTTGTAGTTCAAACTTTCTAAGTTATACAACCATCCAAACATACATTATATAAGTTTATCCTATTTTCCGTGATTAATGCTTGTAGGTGTATCAGCTATAATGAGTTATTAGTCATGAATAAATTATCAGTAGTATTTGAATATATTCCTTAGTGAGTAAGAAGACCATGGGAAAAGCTTTTCAGCATTTGAAGTACACTAAATAAATATGTTCATGTACAAAAGAAAATAGTCTTTATAGACAAACACTTTATAGAGTAGCTGCTTCCATGAAAATTGTGCACTAATCAGATTTGCAAATGTCATATTTAAAAGATCATATTAAATACATCTCCTCCATGAAGAGATCTCTCTATACAAAGAGGATTTCCTATCAGTAGGTGGCTCCTGAAGCACTTTGACTTCTTTGACGACATTTTTTTACTCCTTTCTCTAATTAGGAATACACGTGTCTTTGTTCTCCTTCCTGTAGAATATATCATTTTCTGAGGAGTGGGACCATTTTATTCACCTTTCTGCTCGGCTTAAAGGCTATCAAATTGCTTTGTTCATTTAAACATTAAATAAACATTTTTCTTTGAATTAGAGACAAATCAGCTTTTAAATTTAAAGTATTTTAAAAGATCAAATTGTTTTTCTTTTTATAAACCAACTATTCATGCCCAACTGAACAAGATTTGCGAGTAAAACAAAGAAATTGTTAAATATTCTATGTGCAGTTAATTAAATATCTAAATTTTAAACTCCACAAACTGAACATACTGAAGATGTAATGTAGAATTACTTCATATAGACACATTGAGTAAAAAGGGTAATTTTACTGGTTAGTAAGTTGTGTTTAGTCGGATGGAATAATGGCAGATGGATACTGGAAAATAATTTGCAGTTCCTGTCACATGTTATATCACATTAGATTTTCTTACTTTATATGTATTTGCCTTTTGAGGAAAACTGTACTCATTTATTATTTGGTGTGCTGATATTGTATTTAATATTATTGATGTTTTGTCAAGTTAAACAAATCTTATGTTTTTCTTTCTCATGCTATCTTTAACTTATTTTACTATTAATACATAATTTATGTCTCAAAAATAATAAACTATAGACATCTTTTCTCCCTCTCCTTTTCTTTCTGTCACATCCCCCTCCCCTTCTTTCTTTTACTTCATTCTCTGGATTTCTTATTTTTTCTAAGAAACGAGAGAAGATCATCTATTTTTTGTGGATAGATTTTTTTAAATGGTTGAATCATTATTTATAGCAATAAATACACTCAAGGCTTGCATAAATTTATTTTCAAAACAGTCTATAATTTTACATTATTATTGCCATATGTCTTTAATACAGTTAACTTTCATCATCCCATCATATCTCTCTTTTTGTAATTTAAAAACATTTTAATAACAAGCTTAGTTTTTGGTTCTTTTCATAGTTTTCACACCTAACTGCTTATGCCAATCTCCTGGGAAGACAAATAATTCTGAGGGTTGAGTCCATTCCTCAGAGACACTGATTGCCTAGCATAAATGGTTTGAAAGTTTCCCCAGATGATTCTAATGTAAAGTAAGTTTGAGAAAAATAATGGTGCATTTTATTAATAACTTCTAAGAACCTTCTGGATTTACAATTTTCCTAATTTTTAAATTTTCGCCATATTAATGAATTCTGTAATACTTCTTGTATTTGTTTATTACAGTCTTTAGATTTGTGCTTTTATTTTCTACTTTAATGAATTAAAATGTCTAGATAATTGCTTTTTCACTATTTTTCTGTTACTTTGTTCTTTTAAGATGATTAATTTATCTCTAAGGAGTGCTTTAACTTACAGTCCTTATATAATATTTTATTTTTGCTTAATTCTAATTTTTTTCTACTTTTCAATCCATATCTTCAAAAATATTTGTATTTGTAAATGCATGCATAGGTATGTGTGTTTTCTTATTAAATAGATGAATATTTTCTGAATTTTTCTTTGTTATTTATTTCTTATTGCATTACTTTTGAATTTAGATGATGTTTTAATATTTTTAAAGTTTTCTTTCTGAATTAACACATGAAAATTTGTGATGATCATATGATATAACTGATGAAAGGAATGTATATTAATTTACTTACTATAGTTCTTTTCTCTATTAGAAAATAATGTTCATATGTTCTATAAGTTGCTCTTTTAATCTTTTAATTTAGGAATCTGCTTATATTTGTTAATCTCTTATTTTATGAATAACATATAACTCATTGTGTTTATGTGAGACATTGTTATACTTCTTAGATTATACTCTGAATTGATTATTTATTATTATATTGTAAATGTTTTGCTTTTTATATGCCTTAAAAATATTGTGTAATATAAACATTGCTTCATGTGCTTCATTTTATCTATTAAATTTTTCATTATTTGTGGAAGCTATTGTAATTGAGTTTGTGATTGAGAATAAAATATTTTTTAGTGTTTAGACTGGTTACAGACCACAATTGCAGAAATCAAAGAATGGTTAGAAAAGATGAATAAGGACCAAGAAAGGCAAGAAAAAAATATGAAAGAATTAATCACTGAGATGCAGGTTGTAAAGAATATATGAAATGAAATAAATAATAAACTGACGAGCCTGGAAAGTAGAATTATCTCAGAGCTTGAAGAAAAATATGGAACTAACCTAATCTGTAGAAAACATAGAAAGAAAACTTAAAAAGTTGGGGAAAAGCCTTCATAGAAAGAAAACTTAAAAAGATGGGACAAAGTCTTCAAGAGATGTGTGATTATATTAAGAGACTAAACTTATGACTGATTGAGATTGCCAAAGTAGAAAAAGAGAATGAATGCAACCTGGAACAAAAATTCCATGAGGTCATTCAAGAAAACTTTCTGCATCTCATCAGAAATGCAACCAAGCAAACACAGGAGATTCAGAGAACCCCTGTAAGGTACCAAATAAGAAAACCAAATCCTAGACACATAGAAATTCACTTACACAAAGTAGGTATAAAAGAAAAATCCTAAAGTCAGCAAGAAAGAAAGGTCAGACTACTTACCAGGAAAGGCCAATTAGAATAACAGCAGGATTATATACAGAAACATTATAGACTAGAAGAGACTGGAGTCCAATACTCAAAATTTTCAAAGATAAAGAATTCCAACCAAGAATTTCCTACCCAGCCAAGCTAAACTTCATCAGTTATGGAGAATTAAAATCTTTCCCAGACATTCAATCCTAAGAATCTGCTTCCTCCAGATTGGTTCTAAAAGAGACACTTACAAAGGTTTTAATCACAGAAGGAAGAAAAAAACAAAAAGCAAAACAAAACAACCAAAAAAAAAAAAAAAAAAAAAATGACTACACTCTTCCTAAGAAAGTAGGAAAACAGGGAACCAATACAGCATAATGACTGCATAATTGAAAACATACACATATATCAACCCCCAAATCAAAAGAAAACCAACAAATAACAAACAAACAACAAAAACTCTATAAGAGGCTCATAACAGAGATAAACTCTTACATCTCCATAGTCAGGCTGAACATGAATGGACTCACCACTGAAAAGACATAGAATGGCAAACTGTATTAAAAAAAAAAAAGATCCATTTATATGCTATCTCCAGGAGACATATCTCACCAGACTAAACACTCACAGACTCAAATTTGGAGGATGGAAAACAAATTTTCAGGTGAACAGAACACAAAAGAAAGCAGGAGTCACAATTTTAACATCAGGTAAAATAACATTTAAGCTATCAGAAATTTAAAAAGATACAAAAGAACACTACATAATGATAAAAGTTTCAATCTCTCAACAAGAAAGATCCATCCTAAACACATATGCATCCAACACAGGAGCACCAGCCTTTTTTAAACAACTACTAAGTAAGCTAAAAAAAAAAAAAATACTGACTCTAACACTATTATAGCTGGTGATTTAAATGCCTCACTAACAACCCTAGAGATCTCCAAGGCAAAAAAAATCAATTAGAAGATCTAGAACTTCAACTTGACACTTGACCAAATGGATTTAATAGATACCTACAGAACATCCCACCCAACAACCATTGAATATACATTCTACTCATCACTGCATGGAACATATTCCCAGGTCAACCACATTCTAAGATATAAATCATGCATAAACAAATTTCATAAGGTCAAAACACTGACATGCACCTGCTCAGTCCACAGTAGAATTAAAATAAATACAACACCAACAAAATTCCCCCAATACCCACAAAGACATAGACACTAAACAGAATGATGCTGTACAACTCCTGGGTCAACACAAAAATCAAAGCAGAAATTAAAAGATTCCAGGAAACAAATGAAAACAAGGACACAGCCGGCTTGGTGGCTCAGCCTGTAATCCCCCACCTTGGGGGGCTAAGGTGGGTGGATTGCCTGAGCCCGCGGGTTCAAGACCTGCCTGGGCAACTTGGTGAGACCTCATCTCTACAATAAATAAATAAATAAATAAACTAGCTTGGCATGGTAGCACGCGCCTGTAGTTCCAGCTACTTGGAAGGCCGAGGTGAAAGGATCGCCAGCACCCAGCAGGTCGAGGCTGCAGTGGCTGGGAGCGGCCACTGCACTCCAGTCTGGGCTACAGAGTGAGACTCCAACTCAAAAAATAAAAAAAGAAAACAAGGACACATCTTACTAAAACCTCTGGGATGCCATGAAATCAGTACTAAGAGAGGAATTTATATCTCTACAAACACACATAAATAAAATACAAAGATCACAAGTTAACAGTCAAGCAAATCACCTAAGGGAGCTGGAAAGACACGACCACCAAATCCCTAACTTCAGCAGAAGACTCCAAATCACCAAAGTAACAGCCCAAATACAGAAAACAAAAATATAGGAAGAAAAAAAAAACAAAAAACGTTGAATGTGGCACATATGGGAAGATAAATCTAAATCTATTACAAAAGTAATATTCTGTCATTTGGCTTTTATGACATGTATATGCAAGGTTTTTAAAATTTACTAAGATATATTTGAAAGTTTTTGTGAAATTGCATCATGCTCTAAATATAGAATCACAGAACTGGTTTACAGTCTTGTGGAACAAATCTATGTCCTATTCGCAGTTTACAGAAGCAGTCTAGAGTACTTCCCTAAACTCTTAAGAGTTATGTAGTGTTTCTGCACAAATTACTATGCATAAACTATCTACATCTGGAAAGGAAATACTTTCCTCTAACAGAAGGATCTAAAGACAATGGAGAAAACAATTCTTTCAGTGGAGAAAATTAAGTGCCATAATTCATTACCCATTCCTTCTTGAAGAAAAGGTTTGAAGTAAGTTCAATATAAATTCAGTCATTGGGTGATAGATTATCTTTGGAATCAGAGTTTTGAAACAAACAAGATTAGAGGATTGAGGTTAAGCATTTTCAGAGAAAAAATCCAGAGATTGAAAGGTAAAAAACGAATATTACAATTATTGGTTTTTTTTTTTTTTCAAATACTTGGTATATGTTGTCCACTGTGGGTGAATCTTTGAATATTCTGCTGCAGAAGATGTTTGCCATCTTTACCTGTCTCCATCATAAACAATAAACTCATAAATATTTTGGCCATGCTAGATAAAATTAATTGGGACTATTCATGTGTTCTACAATAAACTTTACACTTCACCTATGCTAGTCTATGTAATAGCAATACAATGTAGTAAATTTTTAAGAAGTCAACAATGAGCTCAGGAAATCAATAGGTGGTTGGTATGTAAATATGGAGGAGCTCTAATTACAGAAAAAATTACATTTTTGAATTAGAACAAGTCATTCATTTGCTCATTATGGAATGTTTCTTCCTCATGGACTATTTCTCTTATGAAAAGTTTCTATTACATATATGATTTGGCAAATTACTCTGAATGAGTAGATTTCATTTGATACCACCCGTTTTCCAAACAGAGATCTTTCCAGATTTCGCAGAAATTCATGTTCTTTCAGTAAATTATTTTATTGCACAAGACAACTAGTTTTATTTTCTATTGCTTTCAAATAAAAACTGTCAGATTCCATTTGTTTTGTTTTATTGACTAGACCTGAATCACTTATTCACTTCAAAGTCATTCATTATGTGACTTATATTAATATATTCTAGGACCCTTCTGTTGATATTTATTTAAGCATCAGAATTATTCTAGGCATTGTGCTGTATTTTAGGGAATAAAAACATTTATTTAATGTATCAAAATCATAGAAAATTTGTTTTATGGAAGTAAGCTACTGCTTTAAAAAATTAGAATATTATACATGAAAAAATGTACAATTAAATTATAATTATTAGTAATTAAGCATATACTTTGGAACCATTTATAAATAATACATTTGATATATTGTAAATGAGTATTGCTTATTATCCACTTAATGTTTTTTTATATATGGAATCTATAATATTGATATACTTAAATGAACATTTCTAATAACTAATAATATTCAACTATGTCTTCAGTTCACTTTATTTTGTATTAAACACTTTTGCTAATTAATAATATAGCTAAAAAAACTATAGAAAATTTTCATTTGTTGCCTAGGTTTTCTAAGACTCAAATGGTATAGGCATGCACATAAAGAATCTATTTATTCAACAGATATTATTAGCCACTTATTGTGTTCTTGGCAGTAGCAGATTTACTGTGAAATCAATATAACTCCAGTTACAACTCAGTTCTATCATTTTGTGAAGGAAGGAATTTAACCTTGCCCAGAAAAGAGGTTCTGGCTTTGCCCTTGGCTTCTGGTAGACAATCTCTAAGCCTTTGGACTACTCTGTCTCAAAAAATATATTTGTTTGCCTAACGTGACTTGATGTGGGATCCTTTGAATCACCTGGGATCAACTCAACTTTGGGAAGGGCTGGAGGTATAGGTCAGCCATGTGACAGTCAGCCATGTCCACATGATGAAACTCCACTGAAACCTCTGGATCCAAGGCTCAGGTGAGTTTCACTGGTTGACTCTCATGGCAATGCTTAGCATGCAATGTGTTGTGTTACCTTGTGTTATTTTATTTGTGTGCAATATCACAGGTTTTAGACATTTTTTTCCTTTGTATATTTAGGATGATGCTATGTTCCTTGTTCTCCAGTGTTTTCATAGTTCATTTTTAAAAGTTTTTATTATCTTCAATATATGGAGATTTGTCCAAGGGCAAAGATTTTTAAAAAGAGATACCATTGAACACACTTGACTGTTCTTTCTAAATATTGAAATTGTATTCATATAAAATATATCACTTAGGATGAATTCATATTAAATTATTAGCCTAACTCCTGTGCTACGTTGCTTTCTGTTAGAACAACTCTATTGTACCGAGGGACAACACTCTCTTAACTTGCCTCATATTCTGATTTTCTTTCTAAGCAGATGGAATACAACCCTTGACATTTATTGTGCAGGGACTTTTCCTAACAACAAACTTTCTAAAATCTTGAAGCACAGGAATACATTTCCATTCTGTTCTTTGCCATTTATGTCCCTCTCCAGTTGATTGATGAAAGATAAAATCTCTTGCTAGAAAGAGAAAATAAAAGGTAACACTGTGGCAGATGTCACAGTGCAATTGGAAACAGAAGTGGGAAAAAAAGGGGGATGAATATCTTAATGAGGTGCATTCATGCAGAGAGGTACAAATTTCCAGGCTTGTTGTTTACAATCCTTTTGCGTTTCCAAACAAGGAGACACATAATGGAGGGACATTCTCCAGGCTTCTTATTCCCCCTTCCCCCACATCCCCCACAGGCTTCTTATTTTAACAGTGCCATTCGTTACCATGAGTATAGTGAAAATCTTTGTTTTTTTGGTAGTATACACTGCCACTTGAATCTAAGCGAATACATGATATGAAATGATATTTATGGCAACCATTAGATATTATTTCTCAAGGCTCAAATTAATGTATGACACTGAGATTTTGAACTTCTATCTTAGCAGTACATGGGCTAGACTTTTGGAATACAGTTACAACCATAAAGAAGTTTGTTCATGTGGTATGTAGAAATAAAAAGTCAAGTTATAGTCAAGAAACGTATAATAACTCATATTCACAAAACACCAATTGTGTTTAAGGCACCATCATAAATTATCACACACATTTTTTATTAAATCCTTATTATCTTGAAAGGAAAGTATTATTATATCAAATCTTAAGGTAAGGAAGCTAAAAAGTTGACCCAAATCACATAGCTCTTTAAAGTGTCAGACACTACAAAGCTGTTGTGCAAAAAAGTAAATAATAATAATAATGTAAATTAAGCATATAATAGCACAGGAAAGCAAGGGATTTGATAATGAGAGTAAAAAATACTTACGTAGTAGAAGATACATTATAGTCTTGGTAGGAAGAAATCCTTCAATAAGTCAGAGTGGTGTGAAAATTTAAACATGTCACAAAAATGACACCTCCCAAAAATACATTTCTTACACCTTAAGCTCTATGGCCCCTACCTCTCAGTAATACTATATTATTTTTTTAAAATTTCATATTCAATCGCAATGACACCTCCCAAAAATACATTTCTTACACCTTAAGCTCTATTGCCCCTACCTCTCAGTAATACTATATATATATATTTTTAATTTCATATTCAATCGCTCTGTTTTAAATCAAAGTGTGAAAACACCTTGGCGATTACAATAGTTTCAACAAATTGTCATTATTTTATGAAACTGTTTTTATGCTGACACATTTTAAAGCATTTTTAATGCTATGTAATAAAACATATTTTCTAATGCAGAACATTTTCTTTTTCTTTCTTTCTTTTTCTTTTCTTTTATTTATTTTATTATTATTACTATTTTTATCTCCTAGAGAGGAACATTCCAGGAAGCAATAAACTTTTCTATTTCATGTAATCTATATTCATGATTTGGTATCAAAAGAGGCAAATGAATTATCATCATGAAGTACTTGAAATAAAGGGGCCAAAGAAAATACTTAAATCCTGCAATACTCATCAGAAGTCACAGTATCAAATGGTTATAATTTCTTCTTGCTATTTTTTCTTCTAAATTTTTAGTAATTATATTACAATTGTTCCCCCAAAATTATAAAGTGTGGAGATGTAGTGTTATAAAAGACGAGCTTACTAACTCTCCTCCCTTCCCCCAACCCATTTCTCAACTTTGTCAGCCTGAGATTGCCAATATGCACAGCTCAGGATATGTGGTTATATTTTTTGTTTATGTTTATTTAAAAACAATGCAAATGTGTGTGTGTGTGTGTGTGTGTGTGTGTGTGTGTGTATAAATCTAATTTAAAATTAGAAATGTGCTCATTTTATATTCTTCACCTTACTTACTATTATCATTTAACAAGCTTTGCAGCAATTACTTCATCAGCCATACTTAACAAAACATCTTCACAGTCAAATGTTTAGGCATTGACTTTCTTGTGACTTTGACCATATAGTAGGAAGAAAAGTCTGTAAATTTAAGTGTGTACTATTCTTTTTTAAGTTTTTTTAATTTCTTTTTTTTCTACATTCTCTCCTAAATTACAGATATACTATATACTATATACAGATACACCTGCTAGATTTTTTTCAAATATGTGTTAGTTCTTTCATGGATTTGAAATTTACTTTTGTATCTGGATAAAATATACAGCATTGTTTATACTAGTGTATTTTTCATTATAATTTTTGCATTAATATAATTTTCCTACAGTGTTAAGTGTCATCTTTGTTTCGTAATATTTTTTACATAAAGTTAGACCTGTTCCTGAACTCTAGTTACTGTTCCACATTTCTACTATCATTTCTTGTGGTCCTCGTGTTTTATCAATATGTTTTATCTTAAACATTAATATTTGATGAGTAACTTCTGCCCTGTTTTCTTTTTCACATTTTGGCAAAATATGCAAATTGTATTTATATTGTTAAGCAGAATATCGTATACTAATTACTAGTTCCAAGGGAAGACTATTACACTTATGCCCATTGGATCTGTGCCTCCAAGTTACCAACAGAAACAAAGCTGCCAAGCACTGGATGGAAGAATGCTTTACTTACATATTGAAGAGACAGAACAAGACCTGCTTCTGTAGTATGATTGTCCCAGATGGCCAGTGGGTCTCTCCCAGTAGCCTAAGCAGGGCAATTGACTTCATGGATGCTTCTCCAAACATGGTAGAAGGACCCCATCATCTTCCCATGTAAGACTGATATAGCTGTGGAGGTGGCCAGGTGCCACATGACACACAATTAAGCAAAACAACAAAGTGTGCCTTATGTTTGTAACATGTAGTGGTCAACCCAGCACAAGCTGTGTAAGCTCTTCTCATGGTAAAAAAGTGTTCCAGGCCCAGTGTTCGTTCTTACATTTCTAGTGCAGATTGAAAGGCTGCTGGCTTGAGATTGCCCTCTACACAAACATTCTGTGATAATCTATTGAGTTCTGTTAGAAATTACAGTTTAGAAATACATATATTTTTCTTTGTACTTGAGTTAACTTTTTTGTTAAGCTAAGTGTACCTATCAAGGAGCATACTATTTCTCTACTTATTTAGCTAGGTCTAATTTATGCAGTTGAATAGGATTTCACGGTTGTTTTCATATAGTTTCTGTTCATGTCATCGTAAGTTCATTGTGATGTATTTTAATTATGTTACTATTACAATTTGCCAATTTTAAAAATTATCATTTCAGAGGTTTATTTCCTATATGAAAGAAAAACACTGTTTAAAAAAAGTATGCAAAGCCAACATTTACAAATGTCATATGATTTCTAATATTTTCACTAGAGTCTCAATTTTGTAGACATATAGAAGTGCTAAATATAAATGAAATTTACTTTTATTTTTCATTTTTTTTCTAGTCTGCTAGGTAGAACCTCCAAAATAATGTTAAAAAGTTAAATTTTGTCATTATTAACATAACATTAATTAATTTGGCAATAATATAGATATTATTGATTTAAACTAGAAACTGTATTAAGATGTTTTGAATGTTACTCTCTCATATCCATCATTCCTTTGTCTTTACATTATATGATTATGCACCTTTTACCTGCTCTGTTTAGTATTTTCTTCAGTTAAGTCTGATGGCATATCCTCTTGGTTTTGTTTTTTTTATAATGCTTTATTTTGCCTTAGAATTATAGGATATCTTCCTTGACTTTAAAACTTCAATTAATATTTATGTGAGGTCAGCACTATAAATACAATATTCCATTTTTCTACTGATTTCTGTCAAAATCATTCAGCCCAACACTTCCAGGAAATCACCTGTAGTTGTCCAAAGCCAGACTTATCATTTGTTTCAATGAGGAAGAACATATACCAGGAGGGACTGTGAAAATTTGTAGTCAGTAGGCGTTAGAAGAGACACAGGATTTGAGTCCATGTAAGGTGACTTTGAGGAGGGTCCAAGGGCATGCAGCTCTACTATAAATTGCTAAGTCAAAAAAAAAGCTTAATTCTATGAATGGACATCTTAATAAGTGTCTACTAAAAGATGGGAGGAGTATGAACAGAGGGTAAAGTTGTAATTGCTAAAGAAGAAGTTGTCAATCATAAAAACCATGATAGGAGAATAAATCATTTCTGTAATTTATTAGAAAGTATATAACATTGATATTAAAATGAGATACAAATACAAATTGTAAAAGCACACAGAAACAGACACCAAAGATTATAAAAAACATTTTCCTCCAAAAATAATCTTTACAAAATTATTTAATAGTAAACCAAAAATCACTGTGAATTAACACAATGATTTAATGGCAAAAGGAACCTCTACTAATCTGAGTGTAAAATATTATTTTATATAAATGACTTAAATTTAAATTAATTAAATAATAAAAATAAAATAATTAGAAAGAAATGTTGATTTCATTTCTTTTTTACTTCATATAACAATAGCAAAAATTATTTGTTCTCATTGTTTTACATGTATACATTTAGACATTCACAGGCATATAAGTATACAGGTAGGTAATAATTTGATTTCATTATAGCTTTAATATATAAATCAATACAGATATAGTATTAAATGTACCATCTGAATGAACTATAATATTTACAAGTGGTAAATTTTACCAATTACTTTGTATACACATACATACACATATATACACACATATATGTGTTTCACTACAATTATACCTAGTGTGCTAGGCCATTTGTATTAATTTTCACCACAAACCAACATAATAAACATACTTTTTGTCAAACAAAAGATAAAACTTATGGACAAAAAATTCAAGAATTGTTTAACAATTTTTTCCCAATGGGAAATATGTATGAGCATGCATATTGGATGAAAATAATTGCCCATGGATATTGTAAGGGTAACTAAAAATCTAAAAATTTTTTAATTATAAAGATGTGGTGTACAATCTTAGGTATACAAACGTTAGGCTTAGGTATACAAACGTTGATTATGCAGGTACCCTTGTCAATGAGGTAAGCCCATCCCTCCTCTAACAGTTTCCCTCAATAGCCAATCCCAGTCCCCTCCCCTGACAGTTTTCCACTACTGCCAATCCTTTTCTTATAGTATTATAATTTTCAAGGTCTGCTTATGAGTGAAAACATATGGTACTCTGTTGTTTGTTTCTGTGATAGATCACGGAGTATGATCGACTCCAAATCCATCCAAGTTACTACGAAGTCCCTATGTTTGTCCTTCTTTATAGCTGCATAATATTCCGTTGTGCATATGTACCACATTTTTTTTTAACCAGTCCATCTTCGATGGGCAACATGATTGTTTCCATGATTTTGCTATTGTGAATAGAGTTGCAAGAAACATATGTGTGCAGGTATCTTTTTCGTAGAATGATTTGAATTCCTCTGGGTATATTCCCAATAGGGGAGTTGCTGGGTCATATGGAAGATCAATTTCTAGTTCTTTCAGAAATTGCCACACTGTCTTCCAAAGAGGTTGCACTAGTTTGCATTCCCACCAGCAGTGTAGAAGCGTTCCTTTTTCTCCACATCCTCGCTGTGCCACTGCACTGCAGCCTGGGAGACAGAGTGAACAGGCTGCAGTGCAATGGCACACTCACAGCTACGGCAGCCTCAACCTGCTTAAATTTAAATTAATTAAATAATAAAAATAAAATAATTAGAAAGAAATGTTGATTTCGCCTGACCTCAGGCGATTTTTCCTTCTCAGCCTTCCAAGTAACTGGGATTACAGGTGCATGCTACCACATCTGGTTAATTTTTTGATTTATTATAGATAAGGTCTCACCAAGTTGCCCAGGCTGGTCTCGAACCCCTGTACTCAGAGAAGACTCTCATTTCTGCCTCCCAAATTGATGGCATTAAATGCTTTAGTCAATGTGCCTGGCTAAAATAAATTTTAAAAAAGAATCCTCTTTGTGCAGAAGGGAAGACTTTTCCCCTATTTCTTTTCCCTTAGAGTATTTCCTTTAGATAACTTGTAATTTCTTTTTTCTGACCCTTTGATATCTAAATAATCTTATAAAAAGCAGACTAAGCCTCTTGTTAAAGTCCAGGAAACTTTTTCTAAAGGACTTAAGAGTCATCTTATTAAATTGTAATTAAGGAATGTAGCACCTCCATCTCCAAGTCTTCATGGGAGATTAGGAAACTTATATCAGGTTTCATACAAAGCAGCAAAACTATCTCCACTCATGAATATGTGAGAACTTTAATTTTCCTTTGATAAAGGCAGTTAGTGAACACAGGAGGTTATCCCAATTACTAGGTTATTTAAAATGAAATATGTGTGACAAATTGTGGTTTTTTTGTTTTATTTTGTTTTGTTTTAGAAAGAAGAATTTATTGAGAGGACAGAAAAACTCCCACCGTGGGAGGAGACCCAAAGGAATTGCCCTGACAAATTGTATATTTAGTTCTGTTATTTGAGCACTACTTGCTTATTGTAAGTACATGTGTGAACTAGATTGCATATATTTGGCTATATAAAATAGTAATTTTTGTGTGTGTCTTTGCTATCTGTTCAGTAGATTGCCTGTGATGCACTTTGAATTCTAGTATAATGTTTATTCAAAAATAAAACTGTTCTCTTTTCTTTCTACTTTTGTGGCAAGATTTTCTGAGTTGACAGAATAATTTTTAAAAAATTATATTTCCCCAACAAATCTGATGATGAGGACTGGAGATCTGAAGTTCTTGAACTGAGTGGACCAGCAGAAGGTCTTGGGCACATAGCAGGCAGTGAGGAGACCCTTAATTATACAATACCTTCCTCTTAGCTCTACATTCTTTCAGAATGCTGGCCAAAAGAACCGTTCTCCCCAAATGTGATATTTTACAACTGAATAAGCATAGGTAATAGGGGCTCTAAAATTTCATCAGGAGTACTGCTGGCTTTAATGGTGGAAATATGTTGGTGGTATGTCTTTCTCGCAGAAAGCTAGTATCTCTCTGCCACATTTGATATGGGTATTTGAAAATCCAATCTTGCAGGTGTCAAAGAACGTTCTTTGGATTTAGATTAATTAGTATAGTTTCTGGTGTTTTTCAACAGGTTCATTCCAAGCAAATGAATTGCTGGTATTTATGGGGTAAGTATAATACTATGAAGGAAAATTTAAAAATGATCTATATAGTCAGAAGAAAAGATTGAAAAAAGATTCAAGAAGAAATGCAAGAATTAAAGCCACAGAGCTAGAAAAGTAGATATAAAGAAACATGATTATTAAATAATTGAAAACTTAGGCAAACTACTCTGTCCCTGCATAAAGTCAATAGGATAGATAGTAACTCCATTGGGGGTACCTGGAAAAAGGCAGACAAACATAGTGTGAAGCTAATCATAATCATGTAAACAGTGAAGGGGAAATCAAAGATCTATATAGCTTTCATTTTTCTTGTCCTAATACAAGGACAACCAGCTCTTCCTAATTGGATTGGTATCAGACTTTTCTTCTTTGATGGAGCAAGCAGTTTGGGATGAGAAAATCACCACACCAAGAGATCTGGTGGCCAAATACTATCAACTCCCTCATGCCCATCCCCCTATAACTGTGGAAGAACCAAGGGTGTTAGAGATTCATGGGGAGAAGTTGCTAAGGAACATAATTAAACCCTTTATGCTAAAGAAGTCTCACTGTTCTACTCTGAAATCAGGTGAGTTTCCCAGTTGTTTTCCATTTGCTGTTTGTCAAATCTCTTTCAAAATTGATTGGTATGGATTTAAGGGCAGGTTAAAAATGTCCTCTCAGCCTTAACCACCTCTGTGGTTAAGAGAAACTACCTCTGGTCTCTCGCTATCTAAACTCTCAAGTTAGCTGAAAGGTGATTGTATGGTAAGAACAGGTTATTATTCAAATCATAGCAGCATCAAATTTTAACACAATTGAGAAAAAAAAGAAGAAAATAAATTTAAAATTTCTGTGTTAGACACTCAGTTTGAATTTTTTATAAAGAGAATAATTCCTACTCTGAACAACCTATGAAGGATGCAAAGGAGAAAGGAAAACTGTAAGTCATTATTCAAGAAGCCAGGAAATTTGAAGGAAGAATTGTAGAAGTCATCATCAAATGGTAGAGAAATTGCTGAAGCAAGGGAATCAGAAAAGCTCTGAAGGCTAGGAAACAAATGAAAAATGGTTTAACACAGAAAATGTCAGGGAATCTTGGAAACAGGAATTGGTGATACTGGTGTTGTGTATGCTATAAATTATTTGAAAACTTCTAACTTTTCATCAGTAATAGCTAAATACAGGATGTTGGTATATTGGGTCAGACTTTTTGTTTTTCCAACTTGATAAGTACCCTCTGTGGTGTCCGTAAAAATTAGTCCCCTGACTGAGGAACATATTTTCCTACTGTGGCTTTTTTTTTTTTTCCCTCCTGTAAACTCATTAAAGGGAGAGCAGCTGAGCAATTTAAAGCTACCATGTTCATACTCCAAATTTGTCTGTGGAAGACTTTCAGAAAAAAGAAAAGAAAAGGCATCCAATTTTGTCACTATGTGAAAAAAAGGCATCTGAAATCTGATTTGTTTACTTTTGTGTCTTCTGAAAGAAAGGAGATATGGTAGAGAATGGTGGTTTACACTATGCTGGAAAGGCTGAAACAAATCTATATATTTGCATTGCTTTGGCCCTATTGAATAGTGACACTGATTTAATTCAAATATAGAACCAACGAAAATAAGTCACCAAAGGACAAGCCATGGCTATGTGTTATCTTAAACAATATTCTATGTCAAGATCACAATTAAAAGAAACAAAACCGATTCTAAGATAATAAAAAGACCTACAAAATTTGTAAAGGGCATTCATGCTCTAATATTCCCATACACCTAGTAAAAAAGAAACATAAAATTACTAAAGATGTTCGATCACTATATAAATTTGTAGATAATAGAAAAATAATTTGTTGTTCCATTGAATCCTGTACCTGTTAATCTTGCAAATATTCTGATGTCTGACTTCAGTGTTATTGTCTGTAAAGTTTTGCTTTGTAGATCTATGTTCTGCTTACTCCCATCCTCTCTCTAGCTGACAAATCTAAATTAGTGTTTGCATTAATTATGAAGGAGTCTTATATTTATGTCAGAGGATTCCTCAATGGTTTCTGGATTCTGAAATTATTTTTTCCAGTTATTTATTGGAAAATATAAAGAAATTTGCTCTAGCAAAGTGATTTATAATTATCCCATATGTAAATGACTTTCTGGAAGCCTCAGAAACTGAAGCCCACTTTGGCGTTATTTCAGTTTCTAACTTCACAGGGGCATTAAGGCCTCACTAGACAAATTGTAATATTGCCAAACTGAGGCAAAATATTTAGGTATTTGTTGTCAGCTATAGTGTTACGTGTAGGCATCAGCGTACTTTGAAAATAAAATGACCTACTAAATAAACAAGCAAACAAAAAAACAAGCAAGTAAACAAGAAAAACAAAAGTCAGCACAGCAAAAAACTTTAACAATGTGTAGGACTGGTAGATTATTATTGGCATTGAAGTCAGGCATTCACAGAGCTGGTAAACCTCTGATAAAACAATTACATGAGAATTCTTCAGATCCTCTTATTTGATCCCGAGAATCTGAAGAAGTTTTGAACAACTTAAATTGGCTATAGTTTTTCCCCCCACCTTTGAGGATTTCATATGTTGAAAAACCTTTCCACTTCTTTGCCTTGAAAATAAAGATGTTGCTAGTTGAATATTATTTCTCCTTTATTCCAGGTTCCATGGCCCAAGGAATACCTGGAAACTGTTGAGCTATGGCAGCATCCCCCACACTTTCTGAAATGCTCAAGCTTTTACATTGGATCACATGATTTACTTGCATGTCCTACATGCTATGACAACTAACCTACAAATACCTAAGAGTCAGCACCCCACAGTGAGCCATCAGACTGGCTATGAACAGCATTATTATCTAATCCTGATATGCTCTTGAGAAATACAATCTCCTAAACTCTGCCACTCTCTTATCAGATTCTGATCAGATAAATTATTTTGATTGAACAATGGTTAAACAAACCAAAAAAAAAAGTCACTAGACCTTGGCTTATTTTATCTGACATTCCATTTCCAAATGCAGATTTGATAAGTCTCCATTTCCAAATGCAGACTTAACACTCAGGATTAAGTCTTTTCAGGCTATAGTGACATCTCATCAAATTTTGAAAGTTTATGTTTAGTCTGGAATTAAGCAGCACAAGTGGCTGAGTTAATAGCAATTACAAGAGCTGCGATTTTTTTATTCTGAACTTAATATAGATAGATGATATAGATAGATAGCATATAGTTTTGGTATCTCATGCAACAAAGCAAATTTGGAAAAATGATACATTATTTTTATTTTTATAAGAACTGAAATATCTCATTGAAAATTAGTGACCGATTTGTTCGAGGCTTTGCGACTATCTAAATAAGTAACAATAAATCAATAATTGTAAAACTAACACAGAACAGGGTGGCAAAATTTCTAGGGGTGACAATTTTGTGGACAGAGCTACTAATTTGATGTTGGAGTATGGCAGACTCAAATCTTAGATCCCTACTTTTAATACAACTAGAAACTTTTGTTTAGATTTTTAAAAAATATACTGCACAAGGAAAATGGGCAAATAGATTGTGAAAGGTGGAAAAATACATTTAACGAGACTATGGGAACTTAACAAATAATTTTTATATTATAGTTCTCTTGGCTTGGTTAGTATTATTTTGCCATCAACAAATCATCTGAATTAAAAAGAGATATTTTAAATGTTTCTTGTCAATTAAAATTTCTAAAATTACTGCTACTATTTTATCAAAGCAAAGGGAGGCTATTGTAAAGATAAATGTAAATCTAAAAATAAATTGAATTTTCTTTGGCTTAAGGAAGGTAGGAAACATCCTCCCAACTTCTCCTCATTACTTTAGAAAATGTGGGATTGCAAATTATTTTTCTTTCCATTTAAGATATTTGTAAACTTAATTAAAATCTAAATAACTCTCTTAACATCTTTGCCATGCAGACACATATTTCTCAAGGACCTGGGAGTCATCTCTTTGAAATGTAATCATCAAAGAAGATAACATCACTCTCTGCCCATTTCAGTGGAAAGTAGAAACCTAACTTCATTTCAGCTGGTGCTAAGTTCCAAGATAAAGACTCAGGTCCTCTCATACAGATTTGATCACATTCTTGTTCCTTTGGATAAAGGCAATTAGCAAACACAAGTGGCTACCCCCATTAACAGGTTGATTTAAGATGACATATATTTGACAAATAATGTTGCTAAATTCTTTTCACAATCAGTTATGATTTATTTTAAGAACAGGTATGAAATTGGTTGCACATGCTTGGCTATATAGAAGAGTGAGATGTTTTTCTGCCTTTGCAATCTGTCTCAGTCCATTTTGGGCTGCTATGACAGAATAACTGAGACCAAGTCATTTACATAAAAGAGAAACATATTATTCACAAGTCTGGAGATCAGGCAATTCAGGATCAAGGCACTGGTAGGTTTGGTGTTTAGCAAGAACCCAGTCTCTGCTTCCATTGTAATATTTGTACACAGAGGAGGAACATTATTCTTCACATGGCACAGAAATGGAAGAGCAAAAAGAGAAAATAGAAAATAGAAAAGGGGGAGATGTGGAGACGGAAGGAGTGCTGTCTGGTCAGCAGGCCTTGAGCAAGGCAAGGCCCCAAGTGAAGGCAAGTTCTCACTTGGTTGCTCTGCATTCTAGTCAAAAAGCAAGGGATGCAGCCTGCTACACGAAATGGTGTCTCAGAGCCCACACATCCAAATAGATGTGGGGAATGGATGAGATGTGGGGAGCGGGTAGCACTGTCACTGGAGCAGGTCTTGAGAAGACAAGGTCCCACGCGAGGGCAAGAGGGGGCCAAACATGCCTTTTTATAAAGGCACCAAACTTATCTGTGAGAGTGAAGCCCTCAGGGTTCAATCATCTTTTAAATGTCCCACATTTCAATACTATCAAAATATAAATTTACTTCAACATGAGTTTTGGAGGAGACAAACATTTTAAGTATAGTGTAGTCTCTCAGTGAAATGTATGTGATTCTCAAAGGCTAGTTATGTTCCCACTACAAGAAGAAAGAGAAAATCTTACATGTAGAATAATCAGATATTTACATATATAGAACATAGTCATTTAGTCAGTAATCTGGATCCTTGACAATTTTATCAAACTATATAATTTAAATATTATTAATTCCTGATGTATGAAAATGAAAATAATACCCCTTACCAAATGACCTTTCTTTTAGACATATACAACAAACTACATTGTTAAGAGAGTTCATTTTTCCCCAAATTACTTCTCAAATAAACAGACTTCAAAAGTAAACTGCATTGTTCACTACAATCCCGTACCATTCCAATTGAAATTGTATCATTTGAGAAATAAGCACACTAGCTAGTGTTATAGTGAGAAAACATGATGGAAGCAGGTGATCAACTTGAAAGAGGCACAGTATCAAAATAAAATCTTATGAGAAGTAGAAGGTTCATAAAGTTTATGCTTTTAAGACATTATATTTCTAGATGTTCACCAATGGTCAATTTTCACTAATTAAGGACTGGATAAATTCCTTTAATTGTGAGATTAAATTGAATAAAATATTTCATAGGGACACAAAACCTTAGACTTTGTAGGCAAAGATAAAATTTCTTGAACTGAGTGATTGTTTTTGCCAACAGGCTAATAGTCTTTTCTACATTTTGAAAACAGGGAAAACACTTCATGACATTGGTCTGGGCAGGAAATTTTCTCGGATAAGTCCTCAAAAACAAAAACAACTGAAGCAAAAATGGACAAATAAGATCACATCAACTAAACAAACACCCTCCGCACAGCAAAAGAAACACTTAACAAAGTGAAACAATAGCCCACGGAATGAGAAAAATATTCACAAATTATGCATCTGACAAGGGGTTAATAAGCAGATATAAAAGAAATTCAAACAATTCAACAACAAATATTTTAATAAATGTGTTTTAGTAAAATTTGTTTCCACATAATCTCCATTATGTTGTTGTAGATTAGGATATTATAATCTAAAAATGTTATCATTCTCTCCAGGACAGAGGGATACATATGAATATATTTTAATATGTATCACTCCTAAACAGTCTCAATCTAGTGAGCAACCCTGTTTAATCATTTGACAGACAGTTACCAAAAAACATTGGCAGGAATTTACATGTGGGATAAATAACCTGCATTATTTTAGTTAAACCATTAATATAAAGCATTGCATTATTTAATTTCAAAATTGCTAGCTACATTCATTAAGAAAATGCATATTTGAGTATTTAGGATTCCATATCTAAAATAAGGCAGAGATGTTGTAATACTTATAACTGTATGAAACTCTAACTCCAAAAGAAATCATTAAAAAAAAAAATAATTACATCCCCTGGATAACAGTTGATATGGGGGAATTGGTAGAATTTAATTGATGTCTTTGACATTATTTGATAAGATTTTCTGGCTAGTGTATAAGGAGATGCTTTGCTTAGACTTCTTGATTGTACTCTAAAATAAAATGTGTATCACTATCCTCAATAATACTGACTTTTTAAAAAAGATTCTTCTCAATACTTTCATGTTTTGCTTCAACTTGATAAGCTCTTGAATTTCTGTTTGTGACAGTCCCAAGGGATGAAATAATTATTTCCAAAGGTTTGAATGCAGAATTGTTAGCTGTTTGGCAATGCATGAACAAGAGAAAATATGACTCAAGAGAATTTATTGTACATCAGCTTTTTTCTTTTCACAGAATACCTATGTGAATACAGGTTGTTTCCCATTTCATTTATAAGCATATACTAATATTGAATAAAAACCTATACAATGCTTCTCAAATGGGAATGGAGGCAATATGGAAAGGAATCAGGAAGATTATTAGGTATTTCTCAGGTTTTTAATGCATACGGCTGTTGCTAGATGGTTATCAACATGCAGATATTAGAAAAATGGGAAATGATATCATATTCAGTGTGTTATGAAAAAGTTTTTCCAAGTTGATTTTTATATGCTTCAACTAAGTTAATTAACATTGCTGTAAGAGGAGATCAAGGGCAACATGTGTTTTATTTATTTTTTAAGGAACTGGATATGACATACCTGTTTATAAATGGCATTGTGCATAAAGATAATAAATATATTTTAAAATAAGCAGATATTGATATAAGTCCTTGTGGAAAAAATGAGTAAAATAGTATAAACTTTCTTTCTGAACTTTATATAAGAATATTTTTGCAATGCTTGCTGCATAAAATTATATAGCATATATATGATATCTGGGAAATTACATTAAGCATAGAATTAACAAATCATCACACAATTGCAACACAATGTAACACTGTAAGAAATTTTTCTTAAAGTTATTCTTTGTGATTAGAAAACTTCTGCATATATGTTTCTGATACTCACTGATTATTTAGATTATTTGAAGCACAGATTTTGCATTTTACACTATTTCTAGAGTTTTAAAAAACTGTTGTTGTCAAAGATCGCCACAGCCCACACTGTTGCCTTGACGGTCCCGAGAGAGAGTGGCTAGAGATTAAGAAAGCCATAGACACAAAGACGTAAAGAAAAGCTGGAGCCAGGTGGAACACTTTCCTCTGATGGAGGAGAAGTGGCCCCGTACTAGCTTGGCATGTTTATTCTATAATCAAGCACAAAGGAAGTTGGAAGGGATTCAAGGTCTGTGAGGGAGCTATAACAAAATTTTGTTGCTACCTAAAAGGCAAACTGTGCCATGGTTATCTTGTTGTAACTAAGGTTTTATCTGTACTATATGCACCCGGATGTGTGGGCCTCTGAAGTGCCAACTTATGTAACAGGATGCATCCCTTGCTCTTAGACTAGGATGCAGCGCAACCAAGCAAGACCTTGCCTTCGCATGAGGCCTTGCCTTTCTCAAGGCCTGCTCCAGTGACAGTGCTACCCGCTCCCCACATCTCATCCACTCCCCACATCTCATCCACTCCCCACATCTATTTGGATGTGTGGGCTCTGAGACGCCATTTCGTGTTGAGCAGGCTGCATCCCTTGCTTTTTGACTAGGACGCAGAGCAACCAAGTGAGAACTTGCCTTCACTTGGGGCCTTGCCTTGCTCAAGGCCTGCTGACCAGACAGCACTCCTTCGGTCTCCACGTCTCCCCATTTTCTATTTTATAAATGTAGGCAATCAACGGCTACTGTGGTGACTCTGAATTGGCGTTGGAGGATTTTGCATACGACTGGCAAAAAACAAAGGAGGATTAGAGCAAATATGAAAAAACTCAGAATAAACCAGGCAAAATGTTTTAACACATTAAAAGGATTGAATCGCTTAATATCATTAGGAAGATTTTGTGTTATTTGGGCAGGTTGTGCGATAGGATCTTGGTTATTCTGGATGTCCAGAATATTGTGGTGGAGTTTAAGCAGGTAGATGTTGATGTTATTGTGACTCCATATGTCTTGGAGTTGTTTTTTAACTAAGTTTCAATTTCAAAGGCCGCTATTATATGAAACATAAGTAACACAAACCCAATTGTATGTTGCATGGCATCAAAGTCATTTTATTTTTTTATCAGTATTTTTTATTATGATATTGTGGAATACAGTTAAGGGTTAGGTATAAAAATATGCTTCGTTCAGGCACCCTTGTTGATAAGAGGTTTCTCCCCATCCCCAGACAGATATTTATTATCGATAATCCCATCTCCCTTTCCCTCCCCCTCATAGTTTTCCACCACTGTCAGTCATTTGCTTATAGTATTACATTGGATGTTCAAGGTCCACTATATGAGTGAGAACATGTGATACTCAGATCTTTGTTTCTGTGAGAGGTCACTCAGTACTGTAGACTCTAGTTCCATCCAGGTTGCTGCAAAATTCATGATTTTGTTCTTTTTTATGGCTGCGTAGTATTCCATCCTGTATATGTTCCATATTTTTAAATCCAGTCCTCTTTTGATGGGCAGCATGGTTACTTCCAGGTTCTTGCTATTGTGAACAACGCTGCGATAAATATACATGTGCAGGTATCTTTTTGATAGAGTGATTTGAGTTCTTCCGGGTATATTACCAGTAGGGGGACTGCAGGGAGGTCAATATTTAGAGCTTTTAGGAATCACCATATTGTTTTTCACAGAGGTTGTACTAGTTTGCACTCCAACTAACAGTGTAGAAGTGTTCCCTTTTCGCCACACCCTCTCCAGCAACTGTTATTTTTTGAGTTATTGATAATTGCCATTCTGACTGGAGTTAGGTGGTTTCTCAGTGTGGTTTGATTTGCATCTCCCTGATGATTAGTGAGGTTGAACATTTTTTCATGTGTCTGTTGGCTGCTCGGATGTCTTCCTTTGAG
>NW_007251092.1:161379-164430 GCF_000164805.1 Carlito syrichta
TGTCTGTTGGCTGCTCGGATGTCTTCCTTTGAGAAGAGTCTGTTCATATCTTTTGCCCGTTTTATAATGGGGTGGGTTTTTTTTTTTTCTTTTCAGCATGTTTGAGTTCCTTGTAGATCCAAGATGTTAAGCCTTTGTCAGACCTGGGGTTGGCAAATACTTTTTCCCAGTCTGTAGGCTGTCTCCCTGCTCTCTTGATGGTTTCTTTGGCTTTGCAGAAGCTTGTCAGTTTAATGAGGTCCCACTTATCTATCTTATCTCTTATGGCCTGTGGGTTTTGGGTTTTGTTCAGGAACCGGATGCCAGTTCCAATTTTCATGAGGGTATGTCTTTCATTTTCTAAGGTTCCTATGGTTGTGGTTTTACATTTAAGTCTCTGATCCATTTAGAGTTAATTTTTGTGTATGGGGATAAATAGGGGTCCTGTTTCAATCTTCTGCATGTGGTCAGTCAGTTTTCCCAGCACCAGTTACTGAATAGGTTCTCCTCTCCCCAGTGGTAGGTGGTGGAAGCTTTTTCAAAGATGAGTTGGTTGAGAAATTGAGGTTTTGCTTCTGGAATCTCAATTCTATTCCATTGATCTATATGCTTGTTCCTGTACCAATACCAAGCTGTTTTGATTATTGTAGCTTTATGGTAAAGTTTGAAGTCTGGTAATGTGATACGACCTGCTTTGTTTTTCTTTTTTTGCTGAGGATTGTTCTGGCTATTCTTGGTCGTTTGTGTTTCCATATGAATTCCTTTGTTGTTTTTCCTAGGTCTGAGAAGAATGTTGCTGATAATTTGATGGGTATTGCATTAAATCTGTAGATTGACTTAGGTAAGGTGGACATCGTCACAATGTTTATTCTTTCAATCCATGAGCATGGTATATTTTTCCACTTGTTTGTATCATCCTTGATTTCTTTGAGTAGTGTTCTGTAGTTTTCATTTTAGAGGTCTTTCACATTTCTGGTTAGGAAGATGCCAAGGTATTCCATTTTTTTGTGTGACTCTTGTGAATGAAATTTTGCTTTTTATTTGGGTTTCTGTTTGTTTATTATAGGTGTAAAGAAATGCGATTGTTTTTTTTGCACATTTATTTTATATCCTGAGACTTTGCCAAAGTCCTTTATCAGTGTAAGGAGGTTTTTGACAGATTCTCTTGGGTCTTCAAGGTACATAATCATGTCATCTGCAAAGAGATAGCTTGACTTCTTCTCTCCCTATTTGAATACCCCTGATTGCCTTCTCTTCTCTGATTGCTCTAGCCAGGATTTCCAATACTATATTGAACAGGAGGGGTGAGAGCGGGCATGCTTGTCTTGTTCCAGTTTTCAGGGGGAATGGTTCCAGTTTTTGTCCATTTAGGAGTATGCTGGCTGTGGGTTTCTTGTAGATGGCTTTTACTATTTTGAGGTATGTTCCCCGTATGCCTAGATGTTCAAGGTTTTTTATCAAGAAGGGGTGCTGGATTTTATCAAAAGCTTTTTCTGCATCTAGTGATATGATCATGTGGTTTTTGTTTGACATCTGTTGATGTATTTAATTACATTTATGGTTTTACGAATGTTGAACCAGCCTTGCATCCCAGGAATGAAGCCTACTTGGTCATGATGGATGATTTTTGAGATGTGTTGTTGAATCTGGTTCACTAGGATGTTGTTGAGAATATTAGCATCTATGTTCATCAAAGATATTGGCTTATAGTTCTCTTTCTTTGTTGGGTCTTTACCTGGCTTGGGTATCAGTGTGATGTTAACTTCATAAAATGATTTGGGGAGAGTTCCCTCTTTCTCAGTCACCTGGAATATCTTCAGTAGGATTGGTATAAGCTCCTCCTTAAATGTCTTATAGAATTCTGCTGGAAAGCCATCTGGTTCAGAGCTTTTTTTTTTTGTAGGTAGTTTTTTTATACGTAGTCAATTTCCTTGATTGTTATTGGTCTATTGGGTCTCAATTTCTTCTTGTTTCAACCTAGGCAGGTTGTGTGATGACAGAAAGTCCTCCATTTCTGAAAGGTTTTCAAATTTTTTTCCATACAAGTGTACATAGTAGTCTCTAATGTTCTTTTGTATTTCTTCAGGATCAGATGTGACTTCATCTTTTGTGTTTCTGATTGTGTTTATTTGGGCTTTTGTCTATTTTTCTTGGTCAGTCTAGCTAGGGGACCATCGATCTTGTTTATCCTTTCGATGAACCAGCTTTTTGTTTCATTAATTTATTGTATTATCTTTTTGTCTTCTATGTCCTGGATTTGGGCTTTTATTTTGGTGATCTGGATTCTTCTGCTGAAATTAGGGTTTTTGTGGTCTTGTTTTTCCAACTTTTTTAGGTGGCTTGTTAGGCTGTTAATTTGTGATCCTTCCATTTTCTTCATGTGCATTTGTAGGGATATAAATTCCCCTCTTACTACAGCTTTCATGGCGTCCCAGAGATTTTGGTAAGATGTTTCTTCATTTTCATTTTTTTCCAGGTACTTTTAATCTCTGTTTTGATTTCATCATTGACCTAGGAGTTGTTTAGCATCAGGCTGTTTAGTGTCCATGTCTTTGTGGATTTTGGGGAACCTTGTTGGTGTTAATGATTATTTTTATTCCACTGTGGTCTGAATAGGTGCATGGTAAAATTTCGGTCCTTTTAAATTTGCTTATGCTTGATTTATGGCCAAGTATGTGGTCAATCTTAGAGTATGTTCCATGTGGTGATGAGTAGAATGTGTATTCTGTGGTCTTTGGATGTAGGTTCTGTAGGTATAAATTAAGTCCATTTGATCAAGAGTCACATTGAGGTTTCGGATTTCATTGCTGATTTTTTGTCCTGATGATCTGTCTAGGGTTGTGAGTGGGGTATTGAAGTCCCCAGCTATGATGGTATTGGAGTCAACATTTTTTTTTAGTTTACCTAGGAGCTGCTTTATGAAAGTTGGTGCTCCTATGTTTGGTGCATATAGGTTTAGGATGGATATTTCTTGTTGATGGATTGCACCTTTTATCATTATGTAGTAGCTTTTATCTTTTTTAATTTTTGATAGCTTAAAGAGTATTTTGTCTGAGATTAAGATCGTGACTC
>NW_007251092.1:164995-187144 GCF_000164805.1 Carlito syrichta
TAGGTTTGGTCTCTTGAAGTGATCATTCATCTCTTGAAGATTTGTTCTGTCTTTTTGAGCTTCTTTTCTATGTTTTTGACAGTTTGGGTTAGTTCTGTGTTTTGGTCTTCTAGCTCTGAGATTCTTTCTTCTGCTTGGCTAATTCTGCTTTCCATGCTTATTAGTTTGTTATTTATTTCCATCACATATTCTTACTACTGTTATTTCTGACATCAGCTCCTTCCTATTTTCTTCTCATCTCACCTCAATTTTTAAAAATTCTGTCTATTAATGTCTTGATGTCTGGGTTTGTTGCATGTGACCAGTCATTCTGGGGGCTCTTCATTGTTTGTGTTCCAGAATCTGTTTTCTAAGTGTCTGATCTCCCAGGGGTCTGTGTGAGACCTATATTCTTCTTTTGGTTTTTCTTCATTTGTGCATTGTTTTTTTCCCCCTCCCTACTTTTTCCTTCCCTCCACTTCACCATCTTCTTCAATTCTTTTATTCAGGGGTAGAGGGAATGGTTTTACTTCTGTTTGTTTAATCTCCTATTCTTTATGTATGTCTTCTTACTTTGTTCAATTTTGGAGTTGCACTGTAGGTTGGGGGTGGTCCTTTTTGCAGTTTTGAGATTTACTTAAGGGGGGAGCTGTGATTCAAAATCTATCTGCAGGTCCTGGTATTTTCTGAGAGGTGTGTGTATAATCTGAAACCCACTTTCCACTGCCTTGGAATCTGTCCTTGCAGTGGGGTTGTACGTTTACTCCCTGAAATAAAGTGTGGTTAGCAAAGGGAAGAGAATGGAGCAGTCAGTGGTGTGAAAAGGATGGTGGAGAGAGAGAGGAGTAAGGGGGGAAACAGATGAGTGTATCAACAAATGTTGAGAGAGACCTAAACTGAAACAGATAAAAACAATAGACCATGGCTACAGATTAACCAGCTCCCATACAAAAAAAAAATAAAATAAAACATACAATGATGATAACATACAAGCTAACCAAGCACCTTATTGGTGTGCTGTTTCTCTATACAAAGATATGGTTTACAGAGAGAAGAAAAGAGAAGAAAAGGAAGAGAGAAAAAAGAAACAAAACAATAGGAATAGAATCAAGTCATTAAACTAACAGAACCAATTGAGCACACTCTGATGTCCAATGTCCTTTCAGCTCTGATTCTAGCTTTCTTTTCAAGCTGGTAAATTAGTTTGCAGTTAGGGTCAGTTGTCCCTGGCCTGCTGTGAACCCTGTGTTCACCACTCAAATCTGGCCCGTGTCTCTTTTTCAAGCTTGTTTCTCCCATTTCGGTGTTGTTACTTTGAATTTCAAGCAGGTGGTGCTATCTCAGCTGCTCACCCCAGAGGAAGTGGGGCTGGACAGGAGCTGGCTAATGGAAACCTGCCTCAGGGCACACAGGAGGAGACCCACAGCCAGCAGGACGTCAAGGTGGCAGCAGAGGTGGCAGCAATCCCAGCGGATCTTGCCTGCAGGGGCTTCAAGGACTGAAGTCATGGATCACCTCAGGCATGGGTGGCGTGATGCGCTATGGCCGCCATGGAGGCTGTGGCAGTGCCGCCAGCGGCTACTGTGTCTGCCGCTGCAGTGGTTGTCCAGACCACTGTGATGCCCCAGTGGTGGTGATGGCCGAGCTCCATGTGAAGAGTAGGCTGCCGATGTTGGGGTTCACAGTTCCCGGGGAGAGAGCCAGAGACCCTCTACATTCTCCTTTGGGGTTTCATAGACCAGGTTGTCCCATCGCCATCTTGCTGGAAGTCTCTCCGTTGTTTTTTTATAATGTTTATCTGGTTTCCCAATCCAATGACTACAGCCTTCAGGGCATTTAATTTTGTTTCTAGTTTTAAGTCTATGGATTTTTGTTGTTGTAGGGCCTTGGAGGTATTTTGAGCCAGATCATTGATGACCTCGGCATTTTGGATGGATTGAGGCAGTGTGGCAGCGGCAGTCACTGTAGAAATGATGATCAAAGTTAATGTCACCAATCCAAAAATTATCAGTCCAGGGTCCCTATGAAGATGGGAAGCAAGTTGGTGGTGTAATTCCTAAAGCACCTGTAGTCCTGTATCATCATACCAAGGGCCTGATATGTTAGGAGGAATCATAACAAAGGAGTGCTGGTATAAAACCAGGATGTCTTATTCCACATTATGTTTGGTGACACAATTTATAAGATTACAAGAGTTGCATTGCAAGGCATAATGATTATGTACTGGGGTGACATTAACAGAGCCTTTTAAAAGGACATAAGGAGATTGGACACAGGCCTGGACCCAGTAGCAGGGGGAGGTTGTACCACAGATTTCTGTCAAATAGACCAATGATCCATTAGTAAAGTTAATATCAAAGGAGGCAGTGAGTTGCCAGTTTCTTTTGGATGTCACCTTGGGAAGTAGTAAGTATGTTGCCACAAAACCCCCAGGGGAAATGAGCTCATGGTTAGGATGGGAGGAGTCCAGTCTCTGAGACCAATCCTAGATTAAGAAAGGGGTTCCCGTAAGGTTTCAGACCATGGGCACAGGACAACCCAACTTAGGGGTGTTAGAAAGGTAATTAGGAGACTGGGCATGGTGGCTCATGCCTATAATTCCAGCACTTTGAGAGGCTGAGGTGAGAAGATTGTCTGATCCCATGGATTTGAGACCAACCTGGGCAAATTGGTGGGACCTCCTCACTACAATAAATCCCCAAAAAAAACCAAACTCATTGGTTCTGATTGGATTCCTTATATCTATGACCATACCATCCTGAACATGCCCGATCTGGTCAGAAAAGTAAATAGGAGGGCTATTACTAGCCCCCATGAAATTAAAATTTGTACTATGGTCAGCAGCAATATGCTTATTAGACTGTCCCTCCAACATACGGGTATCGTTGGTAAAGACAGGGACTTACCCAAGTATCGGGTTGGAGAATGGGAGGGTCTGGAAAATAAACCCAGTAAGGATTTCCTCTTGTTCCACCAACCTGACAAGCAACAATGGCTAGCATGTCCATGAACAATGCTTGGGGGGGGATCTTGGCCCCTTACATTTTTTCTGACCTTGTCCAAGTATCCAAATTGACTGTTCCTTGAGCAGGGAATCAGGGGAATATTTCCTGCACAAAGCTTAAAAATTCCTCTAGCTGAGAACCTTTAACCAAGCAGCCTCTTGTCCAAAGCATAGATATTAACACTTTGACATACAGACTCTTCTCTTGGGAGCCAGAATTACTCATGTTGTACACCCAGCTGAAACTAAATCTGCTCCTTACTGTCCCTTTTTAGTTGCACCTCTCTTGGAGTGTCTCTTCTCCTGAGATTAGGAGTTCTCTTGTGCTCAGGTCCCTGTTCAGGCATCGGATGCTGTGGCCTGCCCGGCTGCCTTGAGGGTCCCGAGAGAGAGAGTGGCAAGAGATTAAGAAAGACACAGACATAAAGACATAAAGAGAAGCTGGGGCCAGGTGGGACACCTTCTTCTGATGGAAGAGAAGTGACCTCGAACTAGCTTGGCATGTTTATTCTATAATCAAGCACAAAGGAAGTTGGAAGGGATTCCAGGTCTGTGAGGGAGCTATAACAAATTTGTGTTACTACCTAAGTGGCAAGCTGTTCCACGATTATCTTATTATAACTAAGGCTTTATCTGTACTATGTGCACCCAGATATGTGGGTGTCTGAGATGCCGTTTTATGTAGTAGGTTGCATCCCTTGCTCTTTGGCTAGGAGGCAGAGCAACCAAGCAAGACCTTGCCTTCACTTGGGGCCTTGTCTTGCTCAAGGCCTACTATTTGGACAACCCTCATTTGCTCCCCACAAAAGACATGGACAATCTTCTACATAGTGAAAAAATAAGGAATTGTTTTTTATTTGTTGATACATAACACATATAAATTTTTTTGCTGCCAAGTAGATGCTTGGTGACATTAAAAACAAGGTAATAGTAGGGGACAAAATATATCCTTTTTTAGCTTATAAAATATAGTTTATTTAAAATTAAAAGAGAGAGAGAGAGAAGATTCACCTCCCCGAGGTAGGGAAAGAGAACAAAGCCAGGAAGTATGGTCTGGTCATAGCTCAAAGATCACATGGCCACACCATAGCTTAGCAAGGAAATGGCCCAAAATATATTCTTATAGCTCTTGTGGAGTACTCACTGAGTGCCATAGCAAAGCAGCAGAAGTCTAATACTTTCCATCATGCATACTTTTATTTTGAAATTAGAGAATTGTAGTGGGTTTAGTTATTGGTTTCTCTACTTTCCCTGCAACATCTTAAGGCCTGAAAGCTGATGTCTGTCAGGCAACTTTAAAACTATCTGTAAATGATGTAATAAAATGTGTCATCTGAGTTTTGTAATGACTTAGCTTAGAAACAGCCCAGTTCTATGGAAAACTATATTTTATTAGTGTAGAAATATACACACCTTTCCCAAATTTTAGATACAAAAAAAAGAGGAGATGATATTTTCTTCTCTTCACAACATTTCCTATCAGAAAAATTTTCTATGCAAAAGTGCAAGGATTCTTTCTCTCAGCAAAGCAAATTAGCATGTGCAAGCACACACATATACACACAATATACAATCATTTGTTGATTTATTTAAAATTTTTAAGCACTTTATTTTTTTAATACATTTAAAAACAAATTCTGTCTAATTCAATTAATAATATGTAATGGATGTTAAAAAGAGGAAAACTTTTTCTGGACCCTAAGAAAAACATAAAAATAAGCTCATTGGTTCCTTTCTAAAGAATGTGACATCAATGTAAAGAGAAGACATAAATCACCCAATTTCAAGGAAGGGAATTCAAAGATGGCATCATAGAAACCAAAGTGCTCTTGAAGCTAACTGAAGCACAGTATCATTTCAAATGGATGTGTCTTCACAGAAGTGGTAGTATTTGATTTGGTCCTTATAAGGTGACAACCATACCATTCTCAGGGAAGCAGCTATTCTGTAAAGTGTTCATCTATGTAGGGGATTTTAACTTGTCCTTCAGCATGCTCTATGAGTATAAAGCAGTTTATGTTGATGACTCTCTTACTTACCAAATAACCAATTAATGCAATTAGTAAAAATGCTCGCCATTTTTACTAAATTCAGCATCTAAATTCTTTTTTATGTATTCTGAGTGGGAATAATCCTTTCTCTTTACGTAAAACAAAAAAGACACTAGTGTGATGGAGTATTGCCTTGTAAATACCTTAAAAATTTTAAAAAATGTTTATTGTAATAAAATATTAACACCTTTTGGTATAATTTGGGAGGTTATTTTACTTAATACATACATTTATGTCAATCGAAAAACCTTCCTTTAGAGTAACCAAAATGATCTCTGATTAGTAAGATGCAATTGATGTCTATAATCAATGTCTGTGATCTCTGTTTACTAAGATCATTGTCTGTGATCAATGTCTGTTATCTCGGTTTATGAAAATTAGATCAATATCTATAATCAATGTCTATGATCTCTGTTTACTAAGATGGAATCAGATCATGGTAAGAATAATATTTTATGCAAATTACTACCTTTCTGTAATAGTATTATCAAATTTGTGAATTTACTATTTGCATATTTTCATGTGATTTTGCAATGTTCTTACATGCTACTGCAAATGATGACTGCTTAGAAACAGCCCAGCTTGCATATAACATTGTTGATGAACAATTACTTTGTGGGTGTCAAAATCAATTTCTCTGAAACAGAAACTTTGCATTCCATGTTCTCTCTCCATGGAGTGCTCCTCTTCCCAATATTCATACCACTTGCTTCTTTACCCTTTTCCAGTCTTTATTCCAAGGATAAATTTTCAAGTGGCTACATAACAGATTTTAATCTGAAAAAGTTTTACTTCCAGGTTTAAAAATATTAAATTTTCTAATAACCTTCTTCCCTCCAATGACAGTGTCCTCAAATCCCTTAGGTATGACACACACCCTTCATTTCTAGCAAATATTTCTGCTTTCCACTTCACAGAGTAAGTGTAAGACACAGGATTAAGCTTTGAAAGATTGTGGGATATACAGCTCTGTTCCACATTCTAGTTTGTGAAAGAGACTAAAGTGAGCCATTGTTCTTAGAATATTGCTTTGTGCTATTTTTGTCTTCTGTGTATCTTGCTTTGAGATAGCCATATGACATTGAGACCAATAAGAAGGGGATACAATTGCACAGTAAGTGGTTATATTCTCCCTAGTTTTCTTTTTCCGTCCCCCAAAAGAATTTTTTTATAGATCAGACAGAGAGAAAATAAAAAGAATGATGAAGTCATTTATACTTCCTAATTCTATTTTGCAGTTGTGTCATACTAAAAGACCTGCTTGCTAACATATAGAAATTTATTTCACTTAAATATAGTTTATAAAATATAAACATATACCCATAAAATAGTCATCTCTCAAGTAAGACTTAACATACATGCAGAAAAAAAAATCACAACTTAATCACTAAAAGAAAACCTATGTCAAACCTAAAGTATCATATTTAGAGTTTATGCAACTATTGGTCATTCCTGTTACATAAGTATTCAAAAGTTAAATGTCTAGTAAAATGAACTTAAATATTTAATTTTTTAACATTTGCTCCAAATCAAGATGTTAAAAGTTGCTAAAAGGATGTCACCTATAGACAAATAGAAGTTTAGACTCTGAATATTGTATGCTGTTCAAGGTTAGACTTTTTACATGTAAGATTATTGATCTTGCATCTATTTCTACTAAAATGGAGATTTACTATCAAAACATTTTATTACTATCATAAATTAGATGTTCATAAATCTGTAAGTGCTCTAAAGTTATGGAAGTAGGTGAACAACAGACTAACATTACAGTTTTTGGATTTTCTTAAACTTTTTAAAAGGGA
The DNA here is from genome assembly GCF_000164805.1 of Carlito syrichta. Lineage (NCBI taxonomy): Eukaryota > Metazoa > Chordata > Mammalia > Primates > Tarsiidae > Carlito > Carlito syrichta. The sequence goes on from NW_007251092.1 coordinate 171,832, forward strand.
ACTGAATACTAAGTTTATGATGAACTTGTGTTGTAAACATAAAAAATACTTTGTCATATAATTTTCAATTTTGTATAGTACTTAATTTAAAAATGCCAGCAGATATAAATTGTGCAACATTACAGTATGCTATACAAGAAATAAAATGATCTTTACTCACAATTGGCAACATTTCAATTAATTCCAGGAAAAGAAAAAAAATATTTTTATAAAAATCATGTTCATTATAAGCTAAATCTGCATAACTTTATTAGCAAAAAACTTTCAAAATCCAAATTAAGGGATTGTTCGCTCCTTGTTACATCCAACATGTATACTATGTTGAGGAAACATTTAAAATTAAATTGTAGTCTGATGTAATCAAACAGTAAAATAGTCTCAGACACCAATTTAACAATATTATGTGGAAAAATAGACTTTATTTAACATTATAAAGATGTAATTTATTAGGAAGATTTATTTGGCAGAGATGCATGAGTGTTTTTAGATTTTTCATCACTTAGGCAAAACAGAATAATGACTAAAATAATAATCTCTTAGAAAAAAAGAAAATATTAACATATTTAAACTTAATAAACGACTTCACTTAGGAGTAAACAAAATTATCAAAATTTTCTGATGTTGATCATCTTTTCAGGTGTTTATTTATTAGCTATGTGTGTATATCTTCTTTGGAGAAATGTTTACTCTATTCCTCTGCCCATTTTTAAAATGGGGTTGTTGTTTGATTGTCTTTATTGTTGAGTTTTAGGAGTTCTCTGTGTATTCTGGATATTAATATTTTATCAGGTATATAATTACATACATGTTTTCCCATTCTGTGGACTGCCTTTTTACTCTTGATATTATCTATTATATTAGTTTTCGGTCTTATATTTAGCTCTTTGATTTATTTTGAGTTGATTTTTGCAAATGGTATTGGTAGGGGTTCAACTTATTTCTTTTGAATAGGTTTTCCAGTACTATTTGGTGAAAAACTGTCATTCTTATTGAATGACCTTGCCATCTTTATCAAAATTTGTTTCACTATATATGTGAAGATTTATTTCTGGACTCTCTAGTCTATTCCACTGGTCTATGTATATGTATTTATGCCAGTACCAAATTGTTTTGATATCGTCACTTTTGTAGCAAATTTTGAAATCAGAAAGTGTGAATCCCTAATTTTGTCTTTCTTTTCAGTACTGTTTTGACTATTCATATGAGATTCCATATAAATTTAAAGATGGGTTTTCTGCAAAAAAAAAAAAAAAAATTGTCGTATTCATAGAGTTGCATTGAATCTGTAGATTTCATGGGTAGTATTATAATCTTAACAATATGGTCTTCCAATTCATGAGCAAGAGATGTGTTTTTATTTATTTATGTCTTCTTTAATCTCTTTCAGTAATGTTTTTCTCTTTTTATCATATAAGTATTTCATCTCCTTAGTTAATTTCTAAGTACTTTATTTGTTTTTATGTTATTATTAATATAATCAAGAAATGTTACTTATTTTTCTGTTGAGTTTGTAACCTGTCAATTTTCTACGTTATGTTATTAGTTCTCACAATTTTTTGTGAACTATTTAAATTTTCTATATAAATGATATGATCATATATGAACAGAAATAATTGTAATCTTCTTTTCCAGCTTTGAATTTTTTTACTTTTTTTTTTCTTGCTGAATTGCTCTAGCTAGACCTTCCTGTATTATGTTGAACAGAAGTGGCTAAAATTAATATCCTTGCCTTGTTTCTGATATTGGAAGGAAACTGATCAGTCTTTTACCATTGAATAAGATTTTGTTATGGATTTTTATATATGACTTCTTTATGTTAGGGTAGTTTTATTGTGCTCCTGGTTTGGGTAGTGTTTTCATCATGAAGAGTTCTTGAATCTTATATAATGACTTCTTATGCATTAAATGAGGTGATCAAATGTTCTTTCTTCATTCTGTTAATATGATGCATTATATTAACATTACTATTCACTAGGAAAATTCAAGAAAAATATAGTGAAATACCACCTCATGTTTGAAGACTACTATTCAAAAAACATAACATGTATTGGCAAAGAGGTAAAGCAATCAGAAACCTTGTGCATTGTTCATTGTTCATTGTTAAAATGGAACAGTGGCTGTGGATAACAGTATGACCACTCCTCAAAATTAAAATTAGAATTGTCATGTTATCCATAATTCCACTTCTGGGCTTATGCCCCAAATAATTGAAAACCAGATCTCAAAGATATTTGTACAGCAATGTTCATAGCAGCATTACTCGCAATGCTAAACTATGGAATCAACCATATTTATTGGTGGATGAACGTATACTCAAAATGTCTTATACACATAAGGTGAAATATTATTCAGCCTTACAAAGAAAAAAATTCAATTTATTCTACAACATGGATGGATCTTAAGGACATTATGTGAAGTGAACTACACCAATGTTAACAGCACAAATACTCTAGGATTCTACTTATATGAGGTTCTTAAACTATAAAAAAAATCTAGAGTCAGAAAGTAAAATGGTGACTCTTGGGGTTATGGGAAGGGGGTCGTGGTTTAATGGGCACAGAGTTTCATTTTTACAAGATTAAAAGAGTTATGGAGATGGATAATAGCTGTGGTTGCACAACACTATGAAAGTATTTAATACCACTATAATTTATACTTAAAAATGGTTAACATGCTAAATTTATATTGTGTGTATTTTACCATAAAATTGAAAATTACTGAAATAAAGTTTTACTACAAAAATTTGTTTAACAATTTAAAATGTAGTTAGGCACTTTATATCCAAGTGTGTTAAAAATTTCAGGACATCGCTTTCTCTATTTTCTTCTTTAACTTCTTTGGCCTTTTAAAAAATCTAATATTTTCTTTCACACACTCATATTAAAGTGTTCAAAGATCTATTTCTTAAACAACTTACTAATCATCAGTTTCATGACTAAAAATACCATCTTATTCTCATGTTTCTGAAAATATATATCCATCTTTGGGCCTTTGCCTGCATCCAGGATGGTTTATCCAACTGTGCACTCAGTAAGTCTACTCTAATGTTTAAAAACAGCTCCAAGCTAAATGTTCACGTGTGAGATTCTAATATTCCCATTTCTCTTGCCAGAAAGAAAACATAAAAGCAAACAAAGCAAAAATAATAATGTAATATCTTTTACTGTTTGAATTTAATGCCAATTCTATTCTGGCATATATTCATGCTCTGAATAGATTGAACTTTTTGTAATACTATAATCTATGGTCATTATACTTGTCCATGCCATTATCATCTCCTTTAATTTTTTATCAATGGCCTCCTGAATTGTCTTCCTGCTTTTGTTCTGCTTCTCTGCCCTTTCTTGTTAAAATAGCCTCCAAAGTAGTTATTTTATAATATAAATCTTAACTTGTCATTTGTCATTATAACTCCCCGATGAATTTCCCATTCACACAATCAAAACTGTTAGTAAGAAGTATAAGCTTCTGACCTGCCTCTTCCGTTATCTTTCTGACATCATTTTTCGCTATCACACTTTTTGTCTTTCTGACAACTTATTTTAAAATATGATGTATACTTTTTATACTAATTTATTGGAAAAGGGTACCATTATTTTATGTTTATATTGCATGTTATTTTTATTAGATGAATGTGTTTCCATTTATAATCAGCATGAGCAGTAATATGTATATATTCAGGTCATCTTAGCCATGGAAGATTAATAAAATATATATTACATGATTCAGAAATATCTATAAGGCATGAATATAAACAATACAAAGATACACACACACACACATCCTTTAAAAAAACAAAGGTAGTATTTCATTTTGGTGTGTTTTACTGATTTTATTTACCATTTATGTTGGTTGATTTCTTTCTGTAAATTATGCTGGCTGAATGTTCAATTGATGTCTTTCTTTAGGGGAGGGAAAGTACAGCACACTTACTTCATTGTCAAAAACAATAGTATGTGAACCCCCAAGAGTGTTTTTTCCCTTGCAGGTAGAATTTACTATAGTATGCACTAAGATTAGTAGCTAAATTTTCTTTAGATCAAAATTTGTAGACAGAATTTTGCTTTTATAAGATAATCCAACTCAAAACTTTTCACTAATACAAATAGCAGGAAATACACAGCCCGAAAATTCTACTACAGAATTTTTTTTCTCTCCTAGTGATATCTAACATGATGAATTTATTTTTAACATCATTGACCCAATAAATTAAAATTACTGTAACAATTTATGATTTAACCATAAAGCATCCAACATTTACATGTTTTGATAAAAGCTAACCATGGTATTCAACTTATTACTATATTAAATATGTAAGTATATATAGCATTATAATAACTAAATATGAGCATTTTGCATATGCATATAGTTTTTCTACTTTGGAACTTCAATTTACTGTCAATAATAACTAACACAAATGAACAGGAGTAAATTAAGTAAACCTTAAACAATTATTAGCAAGAAGTATGACATTGATTTTTACTTATAAATAATATCTGAAAATGTGCAAAAACAGATTTGGAAGTTTTGTGATTTTTTTTTTGCTGGAAGAATTTTTTATAAATTGAAGGATATGGGGTAAATAATAAATATTTATTTAATTAAATTGAGGAAGATTTTTAAAAGAAGTAAATTTTCCAAACTCTCAAGTGTATTTGGAGAACGGTATAATGCATTACAGTTTAAAAGCCCACATGGAATATACACAACCAACCAAGAAGAGTTGACCCTGAAATCTGTAGATGTGGTAAGTAAACTTCTAGAATTTTATGTCACCTGCTAAAGGTCTGGAAATATTTGGTTTAAACAGAAGTGATCTAACTACTTTTATTGAACTTCCATTTCATCACATCTGATTTATTTTATGGTAAGAATTAAAGAAAATTATCTCCTTACTCCATGAATATGTGTGTTTTGTCTTTCAATCTTGTTACTCATAAGACAAGTTGAAATGTTAAAAAACTTACTGACTTATTGTAGGAATATAAAATGACTTTTAACAATTAAAATAAAATATGTTGCAGAATCAAAATTATGTCACATAAAGGGAGAGATCAACATGATAGATATAAACTGAGACCACTGAATGAATAAACCAATGCCTATTGATTATAGCTAAATGAGAAATAGAGATATGCTAACATACAAAGTTATAAAAACACAGGCATACAAAGTTTTTGTGTGTCATGTGATGTCATGCAAGCATAGGTTTAAAGATATTTGTATAGGCAATTTTATCACTCTTATATGGTGTAAGGCCATAGTGTTATTATTTAGTTTCTTTTTTTTTTTTCATGTAAAATAATAAATGTATCCAGAAGTTGTTTGGTGGTTTAATTACTGGGAATCTGAATACTTGACTGTCGATAACTATTTTAGTCTGTGTTTGCTAGTCTTCTTCATCAAAACTGGACAATGGAGTGTCAAGAGGTACCAAGGTAGATAGCCAGAAAGGTCAATGTAATCCTCCCTCCCCCATTACTTAACAGCATTCCTAACTCCTCCTGGTGTTCAGAGTTGATTTTATCTCTCACAATGCTGACTCCTTAACTGGTTCCAAAACATAAGCATCTTTAAGTGCCCCGTTGAAGCTTTTAGCTGAAAATTTATTGGAACTCTTTCTCTTGCTCCTGCTTTAAAAATCAGAGCTTTGCACACTCTGCAGTTGCAGGTTAGTAAAAAACGAATTCCCTAAGGGTCTTTTAGGGTGATGGGAAATGAGGCCCATCCACTTTCATTACTTTGTTGCTAAAACCATGTGTTCTTTCTACTGATTGAAGGAGTAGAGGAGCAGGGGTTCTCATGCCTCGGGCCCCAAAGGATACCAGTTGATGCTCTGTTAGGAACTGGACTGCACACCAGCAGATAAGCTGTGGGAGAGCAAAGGAAGTCTCAACTGTGTTTACAGCCAGTACCCATCTCCGGCACGATCACCTGAGTTAATCTGTTTTAGATCAGCAGCAGCATTAGATTCTCACAGGAATGCGAACCCTATTGTGAACTGCTCATGCGAGGGACTTAGGTTGCTCTCCTTATGAGAATCAAATACCTGATGAATATGAGGTGGAGCCGCGGTGGTGATGCTAGCCCTGGGGAGTGGGGGCAAATAACAGATTAACATTAGCAGGAAAGTTTGATTGCAAATTCCCTTCCCTAGTGCGCGGAAAATTGTCTTCTACAAAACTGATCCCTGATGATAAAAAGGCTGAAGACTGCTGTATTATATGATAGAAACCTATCTTGTGTCTTCTCTAAACTTGCATATCACTTATCCTTTCACTAGGTTCTAATACTCTCCAACCATTCATTTCTGGGTAGTATGGTATGTGATACAAAGACTCATGGGTTCATTTCTTGGAAAATAAAAACTGTAAAACGAGTCTGACACCATGCTATATAGAATTTCATGCCTGCAGATTAATCAATAAGGCTTCAAATATCAATGCTGACCACATTTCTGTAAGCAAAAGAGGCAAAATAATACATAGTGTATTGGTTTGCAGAGGCTGTGAGAACAAAGTATCACAGACTGGTGACTAAACAATAGAACTTATTTTCTCAAAAATTCCATAGGCTAAGTTTAAGATCGAGGTGTTGGCGGGTTAATTTTTTCTGAGGCCTCTCTCCTTGGCTTGTAAGTAGCTGTCTACTCCCGTGTCTTCACAAGGTCTTCTCTTATGTGTCTGTTCTAATTTCCTCTTCTTATAAAGTCACAAGTCATATCAGATTAAGACCCACCCCAGTGAACTCATTTTAAATTAATTGCCTTTTGCAAGACCTTATTTCTAAATACACACTGATTCTAGGGTGCTAGGGGTTAGGATTTCAATATATAAATTTTGTGGAAAGGAGCACAATTCATCTCATACATCTAGTATGTGTATCTAATTTTATAAAAACATGGCTGGCTTTTTTAAGGTGAAAGAGACACAGTTTAATCAACTTGTTACCAAATGGCTTGCTGGCATTCTTGAAGAATCATGCAATATAGAGGTTTCTATTGGTCTTTGTATTCAGACTGGGCATGTTCCTATAGATACAACTTGATCATCCTTGATAAGTGGAATCCTATGCTATTGGGCATATTTGTACCCTCCAGCTCTGCAACCTTGACCATTTTGTTCATGTACCCATTTTGCTTGCAGTAGAATAGCTGATAACAGAGGATAGTTGATGTATACTAGCAAGTTCTTATTCTCTACTCAGTTGTGTCGTAATGGATGTTCTCTACGGGGAGAATATAACTATGTAATGAATCATGCCTATCACTTTCCATTCTTCTACTCCAAAATTTCGTGCTTCTATTGTTGCAATATTTATCTGTTAATGCTTCTTACTAAAGTCAGGCAATTCACTACTGCTCATGAGACTGTGTATTGTTAAATTTTTAGCACATCAGTTTCCACACAAAGTGAATACCAAGTCAAGTTTTGCTCACTTGGAGATTTTCCCTTGCTAATGATTTTAAAGTTATATCTTAACAAGGCCCTAATGAAGCTACTGTCAATTTTCAGCTTTCATCAACATGCTGAACAGATTCATCCATGACTGAAGCTCAGGTTTTCCTCTCTTCCATCACCTGGTATTAAGGAATGCCTCTCATGTTCATTGGAATGAACTGAGAGAGAGGAACTGTGACAGAAACTATTGGATATGAGGAATCTAAGCTAAATATCACACAACTTCCTTGTGTCCTCTAGTCTTGCTCATACTCAAATTTAGAGACATACTTCCATATTATAATAGACTGTTATTGGAATCATCGAGACTTATGATTTGGTAGATCTGACAGAATTGGACAAACAAAGGGCAATTTCCTATGCATGATCTCTTCCTATTGTGTATTTCATGGTTAAGACAGAACATTTTTCTCTAAAGGCACTGGAACATGCAAAAAGTGACCCAATCTCAGAGAATTGCTAAAAACAACCAGGTTTATTTTCTCACCACTGATATTGGTATCATAGACTTTTCAGATTATCTAGCTCAAGTGGTAGTCCTACTTATACTTTAACTTAAATCATCTGCAGTATAATTTTCTGCTCTGGATCACCTCAAAATAGGCAGCATTTCATGTCTGCAGGTATATAGACATATATAAAATAAAACATGGTGTCTTCAGAACTCAAAGAAGCCCTTGTGTTTCCTTAATACAGTGGGATCGCAAGGTGCTATATTCATATTGTATGTTCTTAAATGCAGGATTGACATAATAGCCACCTTGTATTGAATGGACTCATAGCCAGGCTCTGAGTCAGATTTTGGTCTACTCAAGGAAGAGAACAGTGATGAGTTTTGTCTCCAAGTATCATTTTTAACTCCAATTTTTGTCCAACAGACTTTGAAATGTTTGGCTATTACTCTCTCCCAATGTACCCAAGAAAATTCCTCTAGGACTTGGGAATAGACTAGGATGGAGATTGTTACTGTGAATAATTTTCCCTCTTCATCCTACATCCCCAATCTTCCTGCTATGGACTGAATATTTGTATGTGCCCCCAACTCCCAAATTCATATGTAAAAACCCTAATTCCCAATGTGATGGTATCTGGAGGTGGGGCCTGTGGGAATGAATACAGTTAGATTAAGTAATGAGGTTAGGGCTTTAATAATGGGATTGATGGCCTTACAAAAGAAGAGTATTGAGATTTTTCTCTCTGTGCCATCTGAGAATACAGTGAGAAGACAGTCAAACCAAGAAGAAGCCCTCATCAAAAACTGTTGAGGTTGGCATCCTGATTTTTGAATTTCTAGTGTTTATAACTGCAAGAGAAAAATGTTTATTGTTTAAGCTTCCCAGAGTATGATATTCTATATGACAGCTGAAAAAAAGAAACTCCTTTGCAATCATTGACATCTGAATCATAAATTTGGCTCAAGTCTGAAAAGAAAACTGTGAGTTTTGGATATTTTACTATCTTAGTCACCCAACAATCCATTTTTGATACACTTAGATGGTATTTCTGTGTATTTAGTTGTGGAATACCATAGTTAACTCCTGACCTATTATGTGTCAAGGGACACTGTAAAATATTAACCATTCCCATACCTCTGAAAAGCATGTCTGAATGGTTTCCACAAGTCCTTGTCACACAAATTGCATGTAATTACCTGTGAGTATTGAGTACCACTATATAGTCTCTTATTTTAGAATCTTGTAATATACAGAGCTATCAATGATTCAAGTGTTATAATAGCCTCTTTAAACATCAGTATAGATAATATAAGCAATACTAAACTTCTTAGTGATGCAGTGTCTTTTCACCAGCAAATTCCTTGCATCCTTAAAAATGGCATATTCTATACATAGTTCACTTATGATTATCTAGGCTGTATATTGGGCTTCTATAGAAAATTTACTTTGCTCTGCTTACTTTTCTGAGTCTTTTAATCTCATCCTCTGTTGGGAGCCAGCCGTGGAGGCCTGCCTGAGCATTAGGGATCCAGGCAGGTTGCGGACCTTGAGACCACCAGGCTGGTTCAGGAGCTGAAGGCCCATTCCCTCCTCCTTTCTTTGTTGTTTAGTGTTACCCACTGGCAGGGACTTTTATGATCTAAGCATGAAGTTCTGAGAATATGACAGGCATGGCTGACTCTAGAGATCCAATGTTCCCGTTTCTCACAGACTGTGGTTTCGGCTTTAAACTTAACACAGTTCAAACTCAGATCACATTTGGGAGCCTTATACATAATACAAGCTTCTTTATAAGATTTAAAAATATATTTATAAAATTAGTACATACATTTAGAGGGCTGTTTCCAGCATTAGATGGTATAGATTATTATCTAGGGTTACCAGAAATGGCCCAGCACAAACTTTGGGTTGGGTCACATTCTTTAGGAACTGGTTTAAGCCATAATTAAGAGTTGTTTATAGTACAGGTAAAATTAGCACAGATAAGAAAGGTATTAGGATTTCAGTCAGTTATATTGCTTTTGAGGAATATAAACCAAGCATGAGGAGCAGTGAGATAACTTTGGGATTGTCCTTCCTCATGCTTGGGAAAACGCCTGGTGGGTGAAGGATGCCCCCCACCTACCTGGCTTTGTGTTCACGTAAAAGTCTTGTTATTTGATTGGGATTGTCCTTCCTCATGCCTAAGGAAACACCTGGTGGGTGGGGGATGTGCCTCACCCACCTGGCCTTGTGCTCACATAGAAGTCTTGTGATTTAACATGTGAAAGTTTGGGATAAAAGACTCATGGCTGGTCCTAATAAACGGCTTCTGCTCATTTCACTGAACAGTTGTCCACTTTCTTTCTTTCTCTTTCTTCCTCTTTATATCTATGCCTCCATCTTGCTTTCTTTTAATATCTATCCCTACTACAGATTCGGCTTCTGCACTAGACAGAGTCCAATCTCTTTCTTCTCTTCTAATCTCCCAGAATATTCGCCGACGCTGCCACATCTTCCAAGGGACCTCCTAATTCTCTTTGCAGGGGCTGGTCTCCCGCAATCCTCCACCAAATGATGTAATATTTCTGGAATTTTAAATTAATTTTACATTGATCATTTTTTCCATGAGTGCATCTTTATTATGAATTAGCAATATCTCTTAGAATTTTACAGAGTATTAAGTCATTTGAGACTCAGTCTCCATGTGGAGAACAGAGATCACATGGTGAGAATATATGTTCAGATTAATCATTTAAAAAATAATTTTCTTATCTTTCACAGCTCATCTCATGCCCAAGGCAGCCACTGATCTGCTTTCTGTCACTGCAGTTTTGTCTTAATGAAATTTTATATTAAAGGAACCATAAAGTATGTAATTTTGTTTTTGTATTTGACTTAAACTACTCAACATATTTTTTGGATATTTATCCTTGTTTGTACATTTATATTATTTTATAAGTATTACATTTTTTAGGTATATTACAGTTTACTAATAAATTCACCTTTTGATAGAATCTGTTTTGTTATAATTTGGGGTTGTTATGAAAAATGTTGCTATGAAAATTTGCCTCCATGTTTTGTTTGAGCACAGATTTTCATTTTATTTTAGGTAAATACCTAAGGGTAGTATATCTTGGTTACATAGTTAGTGTATATTTATCTGTAAATTGTACAAGTAATTTCCTTGTTCTGATCTTACAGAGAAAGCATTCAGTCTTTAAGAATCATGTTAACTTTCTTCATCATAAATCATAAAAGGATATTAAATTCTCTCAAATTATTTTTATGCATCTATTAATATAATTGCATTTTTTATTTTAGAATGGCAAATCAGCCATACACTCTTAGATAAATCTACTGAGTCATGAACTATACAGCATTTGTATTGTATTCAATTTGCTAATATAAAATAAAGAATTTTCATACTAATTGTTATGAGAGATATGGTTTCATAATTTTATTGTAATGTCCTTGTTTTCATTTGATATTAGGAATTACTTCTAAGTAATATATTTTTGCTGGGCAGGTGGTTGAAAATGCAATTTTTCACCATATTAAATATATAAAAGATAGAGCAAATTTACAATCTTGAATAGAAAGAATAAAAATATAGGCTCAGAAATTTTCTAGAGCAAAAACAAAATTCATAATATTATCAAGCAAAAACAATGTCACAGAGCACCTGTTTTCAACCTCTAAAAGTAGACTATATTAAAGTAATGTTTATTAAGTTATAGTGTTAATCCTTTTATATTCTGATTGAGAAAATTTGACTATAAAATTATCTGTGCTACCAAGTAAAATGCTGTCACACTTCCATGAACACTTTCCTTTTGAAAATAAAGTACTATTTGTATTACTATTGTGGAAGGGGGCTTAAAAAGACATCTACAATGTCAAAAATTAGGCTAAGCATAACTCAGCCTTTGCACAGTTAAGCATGTACTCAGCCTTTGCACAGTTAAAAAAAAGTTCCCTTCCTGGAAACTGGAAGCAGTACCTGCTGGCTAGGTTAAACTGTTTAACAGGTTTTTTTTTTTGCTTCTATGAACCGAGATAGCATTGCTTGAAAAGTACGTAGGCCTCCAGGATGTTGTAGTTTGGCCCACTTGGAAAGTCCCAATGTGGTTTTGCCCCATTTAAGCAGGCCCCTACAGCAAATGGAGGCCGTTGCTGTGGGACTGGTATGTCCAGCAGGCAAGTGGCCACTGACCTGCACTCTTGGCTAATAAACCTCTCCTTTTTATAACTTGTACTTTTGGTGTCAGTGTCTGTGAATTACACGCTCAGTCCCTATTTCATTTGGGGGCTCACCTGGAAGATCCAAGAGCTTAATCCCCAACCCCAATACCAGCTGACCTTGTGGGTCTGCATACCCGTGACCTCAGTGTTCGTTGGACCTGGTGAGTCTGTGAACTCACAAATGACTGATTGTCATCTCTGGAAGACTCACAACGTCCCCAGAGTGCTCTGAGAGGTGAGTCAAGTTCCTGTTCTGTTTGTGCACACTTCTGGTTGGACCCACAGGGAAGCTGGACACAGCAGTAATTCCTGGGTCTGAGGTCCCAGTGAGACGTCACTAAGCCCTCTGGTATTGTGCTCAGGCAGTTAGGTCTGTCTGTTCAGATTGTGTTATTGTCTTTATTTGTTCAGTGTTAGTCACTGTTGTGTCTGTCATTGTTATTGATATTATGGGGCAGCAGTGCTCTAAGCCTGACACCCCTCTGCAACTGGTTTTATGCCACTTCAAAGATTTCCAAGAAGTGGCACAGCAGTCAGGTTATCAGGTAAACCAAGGAAGCCTAACCACCTTTTGTTCCTTCGAATTGCCCACATTTCCTAATTGCAGCTGGCCGCCGGCAGGGACCTTCAACCCTGCCATACTGGGGAAGGTCCAATAGTTCATCTTTCAATGCCACCTGGACCAGATCCTGTACATCACTGCCTGGTACCTCCTGGTAATGCAGTAGCCATCATGGATGAAGAAAGTCAAAAAGAAAGCTAATTCTTCTCATGTTTTAGCCCTACAGGAAACTCCAAAAGCCAAACCTCCGGTCCTCCAGAGCCCACCAGAGGACAATGAAATTCCCCCACCCTACTCTACTTCTGAGTTGGAGCAGGGGGTTCACAAGATTCTTAGCCTGTCACTCACCAGGAATGGGTCTTCATATCAGTCCCTTTATCCCCCTCTTCCTCATGCATCTCCTGAGGGCCCAACTGCTCCCAATAAACTGACTAACCCAGACTCATCTTCAGGGAACTCAGAGCCACAAACTTCCACAGTCCTCCCCCTGAGACAGGTCCTGGGACTAGATGCAGGAGGTTCAGGAGGCCAGCCCTTTAGCGTTTATGTCCCTTTATCTACTAATGATCTTTTCTATTGGAAGCATCAAAATCTGGCATTCTCTGAAAAACCTCAGAGCCTCATAGGCTTTTTAGAAACTATTTTCTTCACCCACCAACCCACTTGGGATGACTGCCAACAACTCCTCCAAGCCCTTTTTTCTGTGAAGGAAATGAACGAATCCATCAGGGGCAAGAAAATTGGTCCTGGGACCAGACGGCAGACCAGCAGAGCAGGACCATGTCTTCCCTGCTGAGAAGCCTAATTGGAACCCGAACACCGATCACAGTAGGGAGTGTCTCACCACCTATCGCTGAACTCTAATGGGCCGGGCCACTGCCAGGTGGCCCACAAATTTGTCTAAGGTCAGTGAGGTAACTCAGGGTCCACAGGAATCTCCCATGGCTTTTCTGGAATGCCTTATGGAGGCCTATCGGACATATACTCCCATAGACCCAGAGGCTCCAGAATATTGGAGGGCTTTAGTTATAGCCTTTGTCTCCCAGTCGGCCCCTGAGATAAGGAAAAATTGCAGAAAATTGAAAGATTTGAAGGGAAAAGTTTATCAGAATTAACCGAGGTAGCCCAGAAGGTCTATAATAGCAGGGACTCGCTTAAAGACCAATGAACCAAAAAGATGGCCAAAGTAGTAGCAGCAGCTTTACAGGAAGTTAAACCCAAACAGCCAACAGGGAAAAGAGGAACTGGCATCAGGCAAAAAAACTCCACCAGCAAGCTGGGCTCGGTGGCTCAGCCTGTAATACCGCATCTTTGGGAGGCTGAGGTGAGTGGATTGCCTGAGCCTGCTGGTTCATGACCCACCTGGGAAACTTGGTGAGACCTCATCTCTACAATAAATAAAAAATTAGCCGGGAATGATAGCGCACATCTGTAGTTCCAGCTACTTGGAAGACTGAGGCGGAAGGATTGCTGGAGCCCAGCAGGTCGAGGCTGTGGTGGACGAGAGTGGCCACTGCACTCCAGTCTGGGTGACAGAGTGAGACTCCAACTCAAAAAAAAAAAAACTCCACTAGCAAATAATCCCTGACTGCCCAGTGCATGTGAGCTATAGAAGGCATCCTGGCCCCAGGAAGCAAAAGGCTGGTCTGGGAATTCTTGGGAGTTGTAAAATACTGCCACCTATGGATCCCTAAGTTTTCTAAACTCACAAAACCCCTCCATGAAATAACCAATGGACCAGAGGTTAATTTTAAATGGACACCGGAGGGGGACAAATCTTTCCAAGCCCTTAAAAATGCTCTGTCTCAGCTCTGGCCCTGGCCTTGCCGGATATTGAAAAACCTTTCCATATTTATGTGGATGAAAGACAAAGCATTGCCCGGGGTTTCCTAACCCAAAAACTCGGCCCATGGAACAGGCTGGTCACCTACTTGTCAAAAAAACTGAACCCAATAGCCTCGGGCTGGCTGCCCTGCTTGTGGGTTATAGCAGCCATTGTCATGTTAGTAAAGGACTCAGACAAACTAACATTGGGGCAAAATCTGACTGTCATGGCCATGCATGCAGTGGAGTCTTTACTCTGAGGGGCCCCTGACAAATGGATGTTGAATGCCCAAATAACTCACTATCAAGCACTGCTTTTAGATCAACTCTGCATCAAGTTCCATCATACCCCCAGCTTAAACTCCGTAACTTTATTACCAGAAGAAAGTCCCCTGGGGCCACCATATTGTTGTTACGAAACAACTGAGTTCCAGAAGCTGTGCTGGGACCTAACTGATGTCCCAAGAACAAACCATAACCTAACGCTTTGCTCGGATGGCAGCAGTTTCATCCAGAATGGTGTAACATATACAGGGCAGTGGTGGTCACTCTACAGGGAACTAGTTGGGTTGAGCCTCTTCCACAGGGAACATCGGCCCAAAAAGCAGAACTGATTGCCCTAACCAAGGCCTTAAAAGCAGGTGAAGGGAAAGTTGTCAACATCTACACTGACAGCAGGTATGCGTTTGCAACTGCACATGTTTATGGGACAATTACAGGGAGCGGGGATTGCTCACCGCAGAGGGAAAAACTATAAAAAAAAATAAAGCGGAGGTCTTAGACCTTCT